>NW_027499934.1:0-58814 GCF_021521415.1 Bidens hawaiensis | reverse complement strand
CAGTATTTTTTAGAGCATTCTAAGCAGCCCTTCTAAAAAAATTGTCAGAGAAAGAAAATGTTAAAGAGACAAGTAAATTTGGAGAAACATTGTTTTTTCTTTATTTGCTTTTTAATATATTTAATAAATTTGAAAGTGGTTGTGAGTGAATAAGAGAGAAAATATAATGATAAAAATGAAAAAAAAACACTATTATTTAATTGTATATGAGAGAGAAAAATATAGTGCTTTTTACTTTTTAGTGTAGTTATAAAGATAAAGAGAGAAGTTGTCGGGAATGCTATTACACACACACACACACACACACACATATATATATGGTTAGGTTATAATAGAAAGTATAGTTTTTGTAGGAAGGATAAGAAGTAATCTTGTCCATTGATTTCGAACATGGAGGGTTGAGATTAGTTTAGGTGGAAATCATGTGTGAAAATAAGGGGAAGGGCATAAAAGGAATAACACATTTGTTGACTTTCTCTCTCCGCATGCAAGACACATGCTAAATTCCCCATCATTTTAAAACGTCCATAACTTTTTTTACGACGTTTTTATTGAAAAACAAATTCACCATAATAACGAGTGTCTTTTTATCTTTTATATGAGTACCATATTGTTTTATAAAAATTAAAAAAAAATTAGTGGGTTTTTTATGTATTGTGTTTTACCAAAATTGTGTTTTACAAAACTGTGTTATACAATTGTATTTATCATTGTGTTTTTTACATTATGCCATACAATTGTGTTTTTATCATTGTGTTTTTTTTTCATGGTGTTTTTTTTCCATTGTGTTTTTTAAATTATGTTTTTTTAAATTATGTTTTTCATAGTGTTTTCCATTGTGTTTTTTTCGGTGGCCGTTTTTCCGAAGACTTTTTTTCCGACGACTTTTCGGTGAATTTTTCGGCGATTTTTTCAGGCGAAATTTCTCGAGGATTGTTTTCCGGTGACTTTCCGATGTCTTTTCCGGTGAAATTTTCCGGCGAAATTTCCATAGACTTTTCCGGCGAGGTGGGCGGCGGTGGGTGACGGTTGTGGGTGGCGGTGGGCGGTGGGAGTGGTGGTGATTGTAGGAGATGAGTGAAGATGTAAGTGGGTTTTTGAAATTAATTTAAGTGGGTTTTAGGATTAAAATAAGTGTGTTTTGATATTAAAGTGTTAAGGACTAAAATACCCTTCTTCCTAACCTTCTAAGAAAAATCAAACTTCTTATTTGAACCTAACCCTATATATATATATATAGGGAGAGGATCAAGAGAGAACTCTGTTTTAAAGAGAGAATTAGAGAACTAATAAAGAAATATTTTAATTTAATTAAAAAAAATATTTTTGAATTTTTGTTTTTGCCATTATTCTTATATTTTATTACCATTCACTCGAAAAAAATAAAAAAAATAATAAAATAATAAAAAAAACTCGTTGTAGTGCACATATGCATATATTTAATTTGTATATATGCACTAGTGTGTATTTTGATATGTGCAATAGTGTTAATAGTATATATGTAATTTTTTTGTATTATATTAGTGCAATAGTGTTATATTATATCCATAAATACAAAAAAATCAATATAATGCATATGTGCATTAGTGTTGTATTACGTATATGCAATAGTGTGTTTTGAGTACATATTATTAGTGTTGTATTTGCATATATTCAATAGTGTGTATTATATGCAATAAAACACTATTGTATATATGTAATACACATTAGTACACATATGCATTACATCGACGTTTTTTTTAAGGAACAATATCATCTTATTTGAAGGAGGAAAGAAAAAAATCATAAAATATTTTTTATAAAAAAAGGTAAAAATAATTTTTATTAGTTCTCTAGTTCTCTTTTTAAGATGAGTTCTGTTGGTGCATGTTTTGTAACAGATGATCTTTTGTGTTTGTTAGAATTGAGAGCAACGGTCAAAGGGGAGTCTGTTGGTGCATTTTGTGACCGTCGCTATGCAATTCTGATCAGCGGGAAATGAAGTACGAAGTCAGAACAACTTTCACCATAGGCGAAGTTATAACAACTTCGCCTACTGGCCCAAGCCCAAGCCCGCGAAGTTGTTTTGTCTATATATATGTGTGTCTTGTTTAGGTTTGAGTATCCAGAAAATAAGAGTATTGTGTGTTCAATTCAAGTAGCTAGAGAGAAACAGAGAGGCAGAGTCGTGTGGGACGGCCCGAGGTAGAGCTCACCTCGGGTCGGCCGTGTCTTTGTTTTCGTGTTTGGTATGTAACGAGTTATGATTATTATATGAAAGGATCTGCAGATGTGTTTTATCCCATTCGTGTGTTTTGTTCGTGTGTTTGTATGTGTGTAATCATGTTCTTCGTCTTCTACACCATTAAACGAGTTCTAGGAGGATTCCGCACTTCTAGACCTCGTGCGGATCTCGTATCGATCGGCGACGCCCCGGGGGGACTTACAAGTGGTATCAGAGCCTTAGGCTCTTATGCTATGGTTCGGGATCTGCGTTTTTGGTGTTTCTGGCACGTTTCTGATGCGTTTTTGGCCGAACAGCCGCCGCAGGCAAAGTTATGGGGTTCAGGCGAAGTTGTCGCTTATATTTTAGGGTTCAGGCGAAGTTATGGACAGGCGAAGTTAAGGAGGGGCGAAGTTGACTTTTAGGCGAAGTTGACTTTTAGGCGAAGTTGACTTTAGGCGAAGTTAAAAAAAAAAAAATTGTTTGGAGTTTTCGTCTGTATGGCCAGGTGTACACGAATTGTTTGGAGTTTCCGTCTGTATGGCCAAGTGTACACGATTATTGTGAGACCTAAGACGTTGTTCCGTCAACGAGTGAAACTTGTTATCTCTTGGTCTTACGTGTGAACAAATACATGTCAACTCTGGATTTGGAGTTGAGGTTGTGAATGGGATATTGATTGAAACTGGATATTGACATATATTTGGGTGTTTGTGGGCAATGAAATAGTTGTTGTTCGAGGTTGACCAACTGAAAAAAAGTTAAATTGAACTGAAGGTTTTCGTCATTACTGGATTGCGGTCAGAGCATATTATTTATGTTATTTTCAAGGCGTTCGAGAATTGGATCCTGAAACGTGATGCTTAATTTATTAAAGTGAAAAATTCTGGAACAAGTTGGATTTAATCGGGAATTAAAGTGTTTATGTTCTTGATCGTTATCCCTGGTGATTGAAGATGCTTCGGATTAATTAATGGTCATGTGTGTTAGATTCTGTCAAGGTGGTTTTGTGATGAAATTGATCACTTGATGTTGAGTAGTTGAAGATTAAACCTTATCGTATGCCGACGTGTTGGTGAAGTTGTGGAGGGAGCCCAACTTCACGTGTTGGTGAAGTTAGAAGAACTTCACGTGTTGGTGAAGTCAGAAGGACTCACGTGATTGGTTGAGATGATCAATTAGGCACGGGGATGCATGCATTTCAAAGACCTCAATCTATATAGTCGGAGAAGCTTACACTGAAGGGGAGATCTGATATGGAAGACGCTGGGTGATTGGTAGATTTGTGAAGCTACAAGACAGTTTCAGACACGGCTGGTTGAAGAGCAAACAGAAGATCATCAGTTAAGAGGGAGTCTGTTGGTGCATGTTTTGTAACAGATGATCTTTTGTGTTTGTTAGAATTGAGAGCAACGGTCAAAGGGGAGTCTGTTGGTGCATTTTGTGACCGTCGCTATGCAATTCTAATCAGCGGAAACGAAGTACGAAGTCAGAACAACTTCACCATAGGCGAAGTTATAACAACTTCACCTACTGGCCCAAGCCCAAGCCCGCGAAGTTGTTTTGTCTATATATATGTGTGTCTTGTTTAGGTTTGAGTATCCAGAAAATAAGAGTATTGTGTGTTCAGTTCAAGTAGCTAGAGAGAAACAGAGAGGCAGAGTCGTGTGGGACGGCCCGAGGTAGAGCTCACCTCGGGTCGGCCGTGTCTTTGTTTTCGTGTTTGGTATGTAACGAGTTATGATTATTATATGAAAGGATCTGCAGATGTGTTTATCCCATTCGTGTGTTTGTTCGTGTGTTTGTATGTGTGTAATCGTGTTCTTCGTCTTCTACACCATTAAACGAGTCTAGGAGGATTCCGCACTCCTAGACCTCGTGCGGATCTCGTATTGATCGGCGACGCCCCGGGGGGACTTACAAGTTCTCTCTAGATCACACTCCTATATATATGTGTGTGTGTGTGTGTGTGTTTTGTCTTTAAGGGCAAGTGGCACTGCGGCACCGTGGGTCTCATTAGAAGTGTTGTGATCAGGCATATATCAGCCGTCAACATCATTATATGGAGGGAAATTTCTCAAAATAGCCCCTTTTAGAGAGAGTCCCCAAAGTAGCTCTTTTTTCCTCAAAATTATTTAGAATTTGAACTGTCGAGTCGCATTGGAAAAAGATAAAAATAAAGAAGGAGCATGCCAAATTTCGAAGGAAAGTTAGGTAGGAGACGAAATTTGGAGAAATAATGAAGGTAAAGTCCAATTTTTTTGTAATCTTGGAGCAAAAGTTTATATTTTTCCAAAACTTTTTTTTTCAAAAAACCATCTTGAGAGACTGTTTTTTTATGTTTCCTACCTTTCTCGTCCATATTTTCAAATTCTTGAAAAAGAGATTTTGAAATCTCGTCCTGAGAGACAAGATTCTACCACCACCACCACCCATCGTTCGCCTTCTACCCCCACCACCCACCCACCCCCACCACCCACCCACTGTCCGCCACCACCATCCGTCACCACCCACCACCATCATCCGTGTCACAAACCCGACCCCTATACCCCGGGAGGGGAGCCGTGAACGTTGAGTGGTAGTATCGATGTTTATTAAAATAATTTGCAGCGAAATATTTCATCAGAACCGTAGTTAGGAAAATTAATCAGAGTTATAAAAACACCATAATTCTTATTTCAGAAACTGGGATAAAAACTCATTTTTATACAAACATAAGTTTTATAGGGATAAACCCTAATTTACAAAACACGTTTCTTTATTCTGGTGACAAGCCACTTATTTAAGCTGGAAGCCTGTAGGCATCATTCCTTTGTCTCTAAAAGGTCACCTAAAACATGTTTAAAAATATTTGATCAACAGGAAATACTGGTGAGTACATTCATTTATAAATGACGCATTTTACAGTTACAGCGTTAAAAGATGTTTTTACATCTGCCTGCTTACAAATTACCGAAAGGTACTTGTCACTCGGCCGTATCTGTGATTGTGGTCATATTACTTATTGGCTAACACTTTTCCAATAAGTAACGTGTAATAGCCCAGTAGGCAAGCCTTGTATACAAAACCCCACAATACCAGTAGTAACCATCCCGTAAGTCTACAAAGACTTAATCACTGTAATGTATTTAAAATCTTTTGAAAATATTTGGACTATCTGTCATGAGTTTAATGGATTTAGAAGAGTATCATGACAGCATTGGAAAATCAGTTGTCTCACGCAAATGTGAGTTGTACAAAAACTCGAATGTCTCACCTTGCAAGTTTATATTTAACAAGCCTTCTGATATTAAGCACCTAGATTAAGCACAATGTAGTGTATCTATATTAGTATAAACCCATAATTATAACGATAATCACGAGACATGAAACTTTACACGATGGCACAATGTCATACCTTGTTAAAGTAGAGCTTTTGGATTCGTAATATAAGTTCCTTTCGATCGGAGAGATACCGTTACAATTACTCGGCTATAATACTAGTTTTTAAGAAGAGAGAAAATTTTTGAATGAGTTGTGAAGTCCAGATTTCTCCCTATTTATAGTTGAATTTGAGCATCTTCGCATATCGCGAAGTTGCAGTAGGGTTGTCGGGTCAGCCCTAGCTATGCCACGTGGCTCGGTGACGTGTCAATATTGCGTAACTTTTACGTCACATCTTCGCGTATCGCGAAGAAGCTTAAGCATACTCCTTCGCGTATCGCGAAGAAGCTTAAGCATACTCCTTCGCGTATCGCGAAAATGCATAAACACTAGGGCAGCTCGCGACGATGCGAGCGTGCTGGGTGTGATTTGGCACATAAGAATATTATCATGTGAACTCTCTTCTTTATAAAGTACTTACAAGTTTTGTAATCTAGCGATGTGGGACAAGAGTAGAAATCCTATTTATACCATGGTGAAAGCCTTCCATTTTCTTTCCTCCACCATTGTGGGATGGAATTTTCCTTTATATTTTCCATTCTTCCTTTTACTTCTTCTCTTTTCTTTCTCATTTCTTCAATTCTTTCTTTGATTATGTTATTCTTTATTATGGTTTGTTATAGTCTGCCACCAACATCCGTCACCACTACCCACCGTCCTCCAACAGCACCGTCTTCTCCATCATCTTCATTTTCATCTTCTTCGTCTTCATCATCATCATCATCATCATCATCATCTTTTTCATTTTCATCTTCATCTCCACCTTCTTCTCCCTAACTTTCCTTCGAAATTTGCCCTGCTCCCTCTTTATTTTTATTTTTTCCTAATGCGTCTTGACAGTCCAATTTCTAAAATATTTTGAAGAAAAAAGCAATATTTTGGAGACTCTCTCTTTAAAGAAGCTATTTTAAGAATTTTCCCTTATAGATCCTATAGTTCTTTTTATTTTTCGAAGTTTAAATGTTTTAGTTACCATCTAAAGCACGACGCATAAACTTATAAAAAAAGCAACATACAGTTTGGATTTAAAAGTCCATAGAAAAATACAATTAACTTTCTTTCTACACAGCTGGCACCATTATCTATGAACCCGGCTCCCCTATTTCACACTTTATTTTCCAACAATATATTTCTCATTTTCTTTTAACAAAGATTAGGGTGCATGTTGTCCTGTCGGTATCGAGACGTATATTGTCCGGTTTTGGGTAATAAGGTAGAATTCTGTGTGGGGGATCCATATTTTTGAAACACCGGTGACTGGGGTTTTTTGGTTTTTAAAACAAGTAATCAATTATTTTTTTACGCCAAAGTGTATTCAAAGTGGAAGGATTACAATAAAAAGTTCAAATAACGGTTGTAGCGGTCAACCCGATGAAAATACTATGTGATATTTCCTACTTTTACTTTATATTTAGTATTTTCAAACTTGTAATTTAGTCATTACCTTTGGTAGCTTATTTAAGCCTGGTAAATAAATTTACTGTAATTGATTACATCTAAACAGAAGGTAACGCTACCCCCTTTTGAATTGCAAAACTCAATATTTTAAAAATTGCATTTGCTGATCTTGAAGTCATAACATTACTAAATATATATTGGCTTTAACTTTTTTAAGTGAGATACATTGTGCATAAGAAACACAAGTAGAAAGGTTTCAAACATGGCGTGGCGTAATATATGTTAAAAGATAGATCCAAATGGAATATCGTCCCTCTAATAAACATGAGTCTTCTTTATATGGACATCAAATTTCCACGAGTCTTTGTCTACAAAAAAAAAACAAGGGCACCCGACTCAAGCCCCCATACCACTTCATTTGGTCACAATAACCCTACTAGTGAAGAAGATTTAGATAGACTGCCATGAAGACGAAAATAGAAACTAGATAAGGACGAGCAACACTGTGAAGATTGCCACGAATTTTAAAGAGATAAACCAAACCAACAAGCAGAGTTTGACGACCGAAGACGTCAACAAGAGCAAAAGTTTTGTCTCACGGAGACAAACCTAAAATATACAGGTGCAACGTATGATGAGAAAAACTAGAAAAGTTCTTAGGATGAGAAAAACTATTACATCTAAAAGTTCATTGTATGATACGATGGAATCAATGCACCATATACCAGGTGTAGGGTGTATATCGTTCAGTTGCCACAATATGCCAATTAAATCAATGTACAGAACGAGGTTGGCAAATCATGTCTAAAATGAAAAAATTAAGAAAATCTTTTTCACCTTCAAGAAATTTTATATATGAAACTAAAAAGGTTCATATGATGTATAACAATAATTACTAGTGTGTTACACTTTACAAAAATTAAATCTTTAACTTTTTATTCTATACTCTAACTATCTTACCACCCTACCAAATCATGTTTATAAACTACCTTACAATGTTAAACTCTAATCGTGGATTTCTAATTTTCTATACACGCTTTATCTTTTTGTTTCATTAGGTTTTGTTTTTAAATCCTACAATGTGACGTCATGGACTTAACATATAAAATTTTTTGGGATATAATTATGCAACAACTTTATCATTTTAATTCAGGTAAATATCACAAAATTATGGGTGAAGAGGTAGGTCCCAGCAGAGACCAGTTGGTCCCGCAAGACTCACCTTGAACAGGGACGTCTGCGCAAAGGCCATCTGCTCCCGCAGGACCCACCATGCTCATAGAATCTTACGCGCAGTACGCAAGCTGTACACGCAGGGAAAGCCTCCCAATGGTGAAGTACCCCGCCTGTTCCCGCAGTTGCGGATACAAGCCATCAGGGAAGGCTACCCGCAGACAGCAGGGCTACACGCACAAGACACTAGATACTTCAGTAGTCACATGAAGGAATGAGCAAGGCGGGAACAATCCCGCCTAAATGAGCCAGTCTGTATGATTCTGAAAGATCTTTTGTACTATACCTACCAAGGTATGGATAGGACAGACGATCTGACCAGAACAGCCCATGAGCCAATCACAGGGTGACAGCTCACCGACAACAGTGCGAGGAGGAGCACCCTCTAGTACTGTTTGTCACTATTAGCCGCTGCCTACTCACCAACCCTTACTGTGGGACATGCGCAGCCTACAGTTGGTGGAATAGTGTTACTGTTGGCCGTAACCTATTCACCAACCAGCATGGCCTGCGTACAATCCACAGTAGGTGGGACGTGCATAATCTACAGTTGGTGGAATAGTGCAGCCGACTTTGTCACTGTTGGCCGTAACCTACCCACCAACCAGTATGGCCTGTGCATAGTCCACTGTTGGTAGAACAGGAATACTATTCAGCCGGCTGTACCTTCTAGGAAACCTACCTTCGGCTATAAATACTCCAACATCTTGGAATGGTAAGATCATCGGCTATCCAGTTATCTAGCAATCTCTTAATATACACTTATATTCAGAGCAATCTAGTCTGATTCTCACGCCGGAGGGTGGTCACAAGGAGGAACCCCCCATTCTCAGTGACGAGCTTACGGTGTTTGTTTTGCAGGTCCCCTGAAGAACAACCGTCTCTGTTGGACCTCATTCTCGTGGGAAACATTACTTAACCCCCAGATTATCTATAATCTGTACCGGGTCACTTAGTGTTTCTTCATTGGCGCCATCCGTGCATAAAAGCTAGAACTATTTTAGTTTTTTCACAATTTCTGAAGAAATGGTTAACGTTACTCCGGTCCAAAGGCCTGTAACCGACCAAGAAACCCCGGTAACAACCCCAGCAACTGGGGGGAACACCGGCGGTTATACAATCCTTACGAACACTACCCCACTACCCAAGCCGGGGCAAGTGCAGTAAATATTCCACTGGGGTTCACCGATACCCAGCTGGAAAAACGAACGAGGGTCCCTCGCCAAACACTAGATCAAGTGAAGGCGTGGGCCGAAGCACGGCAAAGAGAATTCCAAGCCGAATTGGATGAACGCTTGCGTTCAGCTCAACAGGCTGACGAATTCGGCAGTACTCGCCAACACCTCAATATGAGCAGTGACTGCGAGTACTCAGACGAGTTGGAGTCCGATACCGACGCGAACCCTCGCCATAAGGCGAAAGGGAAGCGTAAGGAAACGGACGTCCAACCAAAAAGGAATTTTGGGGAAGCTTTTAAACCAATCGCGGAGAGAAACCCGCGTGACTTCTCCAAAACCTTTAGACCAACTGCTACAAATGCAGGAAAGTCAAAATTCGCAAGGGACATTGCGGAAGCAATCGCCCCGAGAAGTGCCAAACAAATGTCCAACATTGGCACTTATGATGGTCTATCCGACCCAGATGACCATTTGAACAGGTTCATTGCGGGGGCTACCGTCAGCAACTGGACGGAACCCACGTGGTGCTACATGTTCCAGATGACTCTGGTCGGAGCGGCCAGGGCATGGTTCGATCGTTTACCGATCCACCACATATATGACTGGGTGGACTTTCAGAACAAGTTCAGCCAGCACTTCAGCCAACAGAGGAAGTACACTGAAGAGCAGTGGACGATCCTCAACTGTGTGAGAGAGGAGGATGAATCTTTACTAGACTTCATCACTCGTTTCAACTCCAAAAAGCTAAGTCTCGGCAACATAAGTGAGGATCTGGTTCGCGCCGCCTTCATCCAAGGCGCCGAATACCCAGAACTTATCCGCACATTGACGGGTAAGGATGGCATGCCATCAACATGGGATGCCATCATGACGGCGGCAAAGCGCTTTGCCGAGACAGAAAAGCAACTGGGAAGGGATCTTCCCCAGAGTACACACCTCTACACGCAGAGGACAAGAGAAAACAATGTCCGGATCGCCCGGCAGAACAAAAAGAGGAGGCTAGGTATTTGGCAGTCAAGGGTAAACTTTGACACCTCATCCAGCTCTCGCCCTCTTGTTGGCGGAAGGGACAACACACACCCTTCAAACCGAAAACACCGGTGGACGCCACTCACGAAGAGTGTCACGGAGATATTTGCCACGGAAAAATTGCCATGGCCAAAAGCCCCATTGATCCGGCAGAAACCTAATGCGGATCAAAGCAAATCCTGTGATTTCCACGGGACAAAGGGTCATGGTACTGAAGAGTGCACATCCTTGAAGGATATTATTGAGACATTTGTCAAGGATGGAAGACTTGCACATCTCGTGGCATCAATCAGGAAGGGAGGAAGGAATGACAACCGGTACAGAGGTAACGGACGAAAGCCCGTCGACATCAGCATCAACATGGTTCATGGCAAGGTCCGAAGAAGAAAAAGACGAGTGACAGAACCATGCGCGTGGAAGGAAGCTGAGGTGCGCTTCCCGCGAGTGCCAGGAGGCCCCAGCAAAGAAGGCCCCATCGTCATCAGAAGCCAGCTGGGGCATTACATCACTTCCCGCACTCTTGCTGACAACGGCGCATCGTCGACAGTGATGTACAGGCAGTTCTTTGATAAGCTGGATGATGAAGACAAAGAACGCTTGGAAACGGTTTACGCTTCAATGGAAGGGTTTGACGGCAGTACAGAAACCCCCCTGGGTATCCTATCTTTCCCCGTTACTCTTACTGATGGGAATCATTCACGCACAGAAGACGTGGATTTTGTCGTGATGAAAAAGCCACACCACACGTACGACATCCTATTCGGAAGAGACGGGATGGCAAGATTCAACGCCGTGGTATCTTCAGTCCACGGCATGATGGGATGGCCAACAGCTGAGGGTGTAGCGATGATCACCGGCATTCCCCAGGTATGCATCGCATCTGTCTCATCTAAACCCAAACCGAAAAAGGCTAAACCAACCATCACCGAACCGGAAAAATGGGCCTTCAATGGCAAATACCCCGACCAGGCCGTTACCATTGGACCAACAATTGTTGATCCCACCCGCACCCTACTCAAACGCTTACTGCAGAAAAACGCTGACATCTTTGCGTGGGCACCAGCTGACATGACTGGTGTACCCCGAAGTAAGGCGGAGCATAAGCTCAAGTGCGATCTGGCTGTTACGCCAGTCGTACAAAAGCGCAGAGTAATGGGGCCTGAACAAACTAACGCGTGTAGAACCCAAGTCAAGGAACTCCTTGACGCAGGCATCGTACGCGTTAGCAGATATCAAACATGGGTTGCAAATCCCGTAATGGTACCGAAGAATGACAAACAATGGCGCATGTGCATAGATTTCAAAGATTTGAACAAAGCATGCCCCAAAGATTGTTATCCGTTACCAGAAATTGATCTTAAGGTGGATTCGTTGGTACCATTTCGCCTTAAATGCTTCTTGGATGCGTATAAGGGGTACCATCAAATCCACATGGCCGTAGATGACCAGGACAAAACCGCATTTCGGACGCCCGATGGTACATTTTGTTATAAAATGATGCCATTCGGGCTTAAGAATGCAGGGTCCACGTACCAACGACTGATGGACAAAGAGTTTCATGCCCAAATCGGGAGAAACTTGGAAGTCTATATGGATGATTTGGTCATCAAAAGCCCCGAGCCAGAAGCGATGTTGAAAGACATTGAAGAAACTTTCAACACGCTCAGAAAGATAAACATGAAGCTCAACCCGAGCAAGTGTTCATTTGGGATGGAAGAAGGGAAGTTCTTGGGAGTCATTGTTACCAAAGATGGCTTCAGAGCGAACCCTGAAAAGGTCGAAGCCATTATTAAAATGGAATCACCTACCACCATCAAACAGGCTCAGACACTGAATGGACGACTAGTCACACTTAATCGCTTTTTGGCAAACCATGCGGATAAGTCGTTTCCTTTCGTGTCAACATTGAGAAACTGCTTAAAGAAAATGCACTTCCGCTGGACACCAGAAGCGGAAGCAGCTTTTCAGGAGATTCGGTCACGCCTGATCGAACTCCCAACACTTACAGCACCACAAGCGGGAGAGGAGTTAATCCTATACCTTTCCGCAACAGATAGAGCAACCGGGGCAGTCCTGCTAATAGAACGAAAAGGCATCCAGATACCAATCTATTATGTTAGCCGTGTACTAACAAACGTAGAAACCCGGTACTCTACCCTCGAAAAATTGGTCTTAGCACTTATACACGCTTCACGCAGGTTAAGACGATATTTCCAGGGCCACCCAATCACCATTCTCACCAACTTCAAACTCTCAAACGTTCTAGGCAAACCCGAATTATCGGGACGTCTAGCCAAATGGGCAATTGAATTGGGAGAATATGCAATTAAGTACAAGCCAAGACCAGCCATAAAGGGCCAGGTCCTGGCCGATTTTATTGCGGAAGTCCCCGCTTCGCGGGAGAAAGAGTGCCAGGAGGAGGCTCAACCCTCCCCAGCACAGGACATCAATGATGTCTGGCGACTCTACACTGATGGAGCAGCCAGTAACGAGGGTTCAGGCGCAGGGTTAAAATTAACCAACCCAGCAGGCCAAGAATATACTTACGCTATTCGGTTGGATTTTCCAAGTACGAATAATGAAGCCGAATATGAAGCATTCTTGGCCGGTGTGAGAATTGCGCGTAAGATGGGAGTGAAAAACTTGGAAGCCCACGTGGATTCCATGCTGGTGGCCAACCAAATAAATGGGACGTACACGGCTGTGAACGACACAATGGCCCTGTACCTCGCCCAGGCAAAAACCCTTATGCGTGATTTTAGTGATTGTAAAGTCATACACGTCAAGCGCAGCGAAAACAAATCTGCGGATGCGTTAAGCAAGCTTGCATCACTAGCCTTCACCCACTTGGGAAAGGACATCCGCATTGAACTCCTCGAAGCACCATCAGTCCCGCACAAGGAAATTTGTGTCATCCAAACCGGTAAAGAAACGTGGATGACACCAATAATAAATTACCTTGCAGCAGGAACACTACCAGAGTCAAAAACACAGGCAAGAAAACTACGCTGTAAAGCACTGAATTATCAGCTCGTCAATGACATCCTTTACAGACGTAACTTTCTTGGCCCACTCTTGAGATGCGTGGACAACCAAGATGCTGACTACCTCCTAAGGGAAGTACACGAAGGCATCTGTGGAGTACACGCAGGTCCTCGCGCTGTTGTAGCCAAGCTAAACAACGCGGGATACTTTTGGCCGGGGATGCATACGGATGCACTGACATACATCAGAAAATGCAGGTCTTGCCAGCTTTACGCACCCAACACACACCGCCCGAAGAATGAACTTGTTCCAGTCACTTCTTCATGGCCATTTCAGAAGTGGACCATCGATGTGACAGGCCCATTTCCTACAGCAGCAGGAAATGTTCAGTTCCTAGTGGTAGCCATCGACTACTTCACCAAGTGGATAGAAGCAAAACCTTTAGCCCAAACAACCGCGAAACATATCAAAAAATTTATTTGGGAATTTATTATTTGTCGTTTTGGACTTCCACAGAATTTGGTGAGCGATAACGGCACCAACTTTGCTGACAAGAAGCTACAACAGTGGCTAAAAGAACTTCAAATCACCCACACCTTTACCTCAGTGGCACACCCGCAAGGTAACGGTGAGGTCGAAAGAGCAAATAAGAGCATCGTCGAAGGCATCAAGAAGAGACTATCGGAACACAGATCCGGCTGGGTGGATGAGCTTCCGCACGTCCTTTGGGCAAACAGAACGCTGAAGAAGGCCAGTACGGGAGAAACCCCGTTCAGCCTCACTTATGGCACTGAAGCCATGGTCCCAGTCGAAATTGGTCTACCCTCGCCAAGGGTCTTGATTCAGCCAGAAGACAATGATGCGGAAAGACGGTTGGATCTCATGCTAACCGAGGAACGCAGAGACTTAGCCGCAGTGCGTGAAGAGAACTACAAACGACAAATGCAAAAGTACTACAACACGTGGGTAAAACTCTGCAATTTCAAGATAGGAGACTACATACTGCGTAACAACGAGGCTTCAAACCAAGAGCGCCCGGGAAAGCTGGCCCCGGTTTGGGAAGGGCCATACATTATCAAAGAAGTCCTGGGAAAGGGCGCATACCGGCTCGAAAGGCTCGATGGCACTCCCATCCCAAGAACATGGAATGGAGCTCAATTACGCAAATGTTATATGTAGATCAATTCCAAAACTTGTAAAGAAAAGGCCTAGAGCCACTTCTAATGGAAATGATTCTCCTTTCATAATGTGTTTACCTTTATACTTATGAACTTCCCACTGGTCGGTATTTACCGCATAAACGGGAAGAAGTAAGTCGTTACGTGTGGAAGGCGGCAAAACCCGCATAAACACAACGTTAAAAATAAGGGAAACCTACACGCAGGACAGATGTAAGTAAAGTTTAGCCATCCTTGTAAGTGCAAGTGACGGACTTACCCGCACAATCACGAACTAGGAAGCAAAACTTCAACCTATCATCTGCCACGTTCAAAGGTTATCATAAAAAAAAAAAAAAAAAAAAAAGATGAGGAAAACCTACACGCAGGTCAGATATGGGTAAAGTTTAGCCATCCTACTAAGTGCAAGTGACGGTCATACCCGCACAATCACGAAAGAGGAAGCAAAACTTCACACCTATTATCTACCACGTTCAAAGGTTAACTTATCCTCAAATAAGGTAAACCTACACGCAGGTCAGATGGTAAAGTTAGCCATCCTACTACGTGCAAGTGACGGTCCTACCCGCACAATCACGGAAGAGGAAGCAAAACTTCACACCTATCTACCACGTTCAAAGGTTAACTTATTGTAAAGACTTGGAAAATTGCTAATTTAAACTTAAGTCATATAACGTTTATAAAGCAAGGAATCCAATGAATCAAGCGGTCTTAGCCGCGCAAAGATTTACATTTCATAAATATTCGTTACAAGAATGGCCGGGTAACTACCCGCCTACAAGAAAGTAAATCTGTACAAACTAAATCTATCCTAGCAGCGGGAAGGGATCTTCAGGATCAGGCTTCAGGGCCACTTCCACTTGGACCAGCGCCGTCAGTAGAGCGTGGCTGCTCAAGGTAAGCCTTAAGGATAAGTAGCCCGTCATCAGCAGCAGCAATTTCATTCACCTTCTCCACCACCGGATGCGGGAAGGCGGCGTATTGATTTACTGCTTGGTCATATATGGCTTCAGTATCTACATTGTACAAAGGGAAGTTGGATGGCGGGACGCCTTTCTCAACAAACCCTAGACCAAGCAGGAAGCCGACCCGTTCCCCATCCTCGTGAGAAGCGTTGAGGGCTGCGCTCATTGCATCGTCGTAAGATGTCTCTGAAAAGACCCGATGCACAACCTGCATAAGAAAATATACAAGTGTCAACACCCTATCTACAAAGAAAAGCGTGAAGACATGAAGATAGACATACCTGAGACAACGCTTCTCGAAGAAGCCATTCCTTGGCAACCAGAGCTTCTTTAAGGGCGGCTTGAGCTTGGGTACAGGCGCGTTCGGCTTCGCTTTTGTTAAGGTTGGCAAGTAGCACTTCCTTTGCGGCAGCCTCTTCGACGCCCTTAAGCTTCCGCTCGGTTTGGTTAAGCACGCCCCTCTGGTCCAAGATCTCCTGGAGCTTCTTGGCATCTTCCATCGCCAAGGCATCATGAGCACGTTGGAGAGCCTCTAATTTGGCCTTGAGCTCCTCGTTCTCCATGCGTAAAGGCTCAGCAACGGCTACAGCCTTGGTGGCCCTCTCGGTCGCGTTCCTCGCAGTCTCCTTAGCTAGCCGAAGCTGTTCGTTAACAGCTTGGGCAGCCTTGGAGCGGGCCTCGAGTCGCGCTTGAACCTCAACCTCGAGGGCCTTGAAGGCCTTCTCCTTCTCCGTAGCAGCTGCGGACAGCTTTTGGTTCTCCTCCCGAAGAGCCCGCGCTTGAGATACTTCTTTGGCGCGAGCTGCTTTCAACTTGTCGTTTTCACGACAAAGCAGCTCGACGCGCGGCTGCATCCGGGCTTGGAGAACCCGAAGCTCGTTGGTTAGCCTACCCTCCTGGTAGCTAGCCATGGCTTCCCCCAACGCACCATGGGGAGCAGCGTGGCGAGCCCATTCCACGCACTCCACAGGGGTACGAAGGGTTGTTCCTCGGCGTATGTTCCATCGCGGAACATACACTTCATTGGAATCCGACACTGCAAAAGAAACAAAAAGCAGTTAGGAAAAGATGATAAAATATATATAGAAAAATGGGCCAAAAGAACCCTACGCACCTGTAGGGTCAATTACAGGCCGATAGCCGCCGAACCCATCACCTGAACCCAATGGAAATCCGTCCAAGAGGTCAGGCAGATGGGAAGGTGGCGGAAAGATGCGAGAAGCCCCACGCGTACCTGAAGGACCGGCCGTCGTTGCCGATGACGGGGGCATGGTAGCAGCCGCCGTGGTTGCCGCCGCGGTCGCTGCCGCAGAATCCGCGGCAAAAGTAATCGCCGGCTCTGTGAAGGATGCTGTAAAAATCGCACTCACACCCGGCGGTGACGTCATCTCGGCTGGAACAGTCGGCTCAGAATGAGCAACTGAACCAGCGGAAGCAGGCGCAGGCGCCTGGGTCGACGCCTCAGGTAGGCTGACCAAGCCTACCGTCATTGGCGGAGAGGTAGTACTCGGCCCCTCACCCTGGAATGCGCCAACATCCACACATGCGTAAAGAAAAAAAGTGTTAAAAGACTTGGAAGATTAAACTACGAAGATAAAAGCCAAGAGTTGTACTTACGGGTTTTCTTGAGCTTGAACGTACGGACGGGCGGGGACGAACCCGAGGGAGCCGGTCTCTTGATGCCGGTCGCCGTCGTCGCCATTGGTTCTCCGGAGGTAACAGTCGTAGCCTCCGGAACAGTGGTTTTCTCACCACAAGGGTTCCCCGCCATCTCTTCACTATCTGACTCAGTGTCAGATAGGAGCACTGGATCGGCTGTGGAGGCCGCCTTCTCCTTCCCTTTCCCGCCGGCAGCCCTCTTCTTCCGCACTAACGAAGGACCATCTGCGGATTCCTCAGAAGAAGACAGGGTGTCAGGAATTCCAGGAGCGGGTACAGCACTGAGGGGTGGAGGAGAGAATAACGCCTTACCTGGCCGCCGGTGGCTCAGGATCTCGTGGCGTAGCGGATAGACCTCCACAAACCGATCCGCTGTTTGCTCCAGGATGGGCAACTCGTTCTCGTCAAGAGCACGAGTACCCACCCGCACGGGACCGTCAGCTTCCCGCGGGTACAGGAGCGACTCCAAATTGTTCCCCTCTGAAAGAAAAGAAACAGTTAGAAGACAAACTCATATCAGCAAGAAAGACAAGACATACCATAAGGAGTAGAGTTCAAACCGTATTCGAGAAGGATGGGAACCTGAGACGCCTCCTTCCATACCCGGCTCATCCCCAGCATCACCATCCCGGACTCCGCAAACCGGTAAACCGGAGATTGGACCCGGGATATCTTCGCAAACCATTCCGCCTCCTGGTAGTTGGTGGCGTGGTGGCTCGGAATGGCTTGGCCATTTTTAAACTTCATGGCAATGGGGACGGCGCGGGCAGAAATGTAGAAGAACTCCTGCTTCCACGATCGGAGACTGCGCTCGGTCGCACAAATCTTCAAACCCTTGATCCGGGTTGTCAGGGTGTACCACCCCTGGATGCACCTCCAAGTATAGAAGGTCATCAGGCGGTCCACATAGGGCTCAATGCCCAAAATCCGGCACACCCACTCGAAGTGGCGAATCTTGGCGATCGCCATGGGGTGCAACTCGGTCAAATGCACACCGTGCCTCTCCAGGACACGGTACACAAACTTTGTTAATGGGAACCTAAGGTTCCCATAAACAAAGAATGCAGCATATACCCCGATCTTGCCACTGGGGGCATCGTACACGGTCTGATGGGGTTCAGGAAACTCAGGCTCGAGAGGATCGAGCATGAACTTCCTAACAATATACCTGTACTGATCGCCGGGCAGAGCACACTGGCACTCGCCAGCAGTACTCTTATCATCGACTACAGCTTCAGTATCATGTGAAGACATATTGCAAAGGAAGAAGAAACGATTTCGGAGGAATGCTCAACTGAATAAGAGAGTATTCACCAGAAATCGCCTTAAGAGATGTAAGAGAAGAAGTGAAGATGTGAATTACAAATGACCCTCTTCCCCTTTATATAGTGATCGCAATTAATGCGGTGAATTTAATGCGAAGGAGAGAGAAATCGAAGGTGCAATGAAGCTATGACACGTGGCAAAGAGCAGGCTGGCAACAGCTGTTGACAGGACGCATACCATTAATTTCGAGGCCACGCGCCCGAAAATCACGCCCACGCGCCTGAAAAAGCGTCTGGAATGACCATGTACTGTCACGTCACCATAACTTCCTGCACGTCCTGACACAGTCAGAAGAAACCGTCGCACGACGTTTCAGATGTTTGGACTATTCTTATCCTCACCAACCTTTCGAATTTCAAAATTCAAAATTCAAAAAGATTCAAAAGTAAGCGGGAAAATACCCCTTACCTTGGCAACCAAGTAACTATAAGACGGGTGCGGGTACAGTGTTAAGGCAAAACCCTTCACATACCTAGCACCCGCAGGGAATTGAAGCCAAGAATACCCCGGCAACAAAGTAACTATAAGACGGGTGCGGATACAGTGTTAAGGCAAAACCCTTCACATACCTAGCACCCGCAGGGAATTGACGCCAGGGGTACCTTGAAAGTAAAGTAACCGTAAGACGAGCGCGGGTACAGTGTTCAGGCAAAACCCTTCACATACCTAGCGCTCCGCAGGGAATTGAAACCAAGAAGGATCTTCTGGGCAATGCTTGCGGAAACGGAAATAACACCCCCGCAAAGCGGGAACGTCGAGAACTACATTGTTTGAGGCTCCAGGATGGAATTGGTGGTTTAAACATAATTGATCACTATGTTCAAAACTACCAAAACCTCAGGGAGAATCCACACAAGTGAGACTCAACGCTCCTGACTTGCGAGAAGGTTACATACCTACCCGCATCATACCCAAAGATCAAGCAAAAAAAAAGCGGGAATTTTTGCAGGTGACATTAGGAAACCCGCGGGAAGAATCCCCACGGAGAACCTTAAAACTAAAAACCCTTTTCAAAACCCCTTGCTTAAAGTCCAAAAGTTCACCTCACTTTATTAAACATTCATGAGAAGAACATTGGACTGGGGGGACTTGAAGAGGTAGGTCCCAGCAGAGACCAGTTGGTCCCGCAAGACTCACCTTGAACAGGGACGTCTGCGCAAAGGCCATCTGCTCCCGCAGGACCCACCATGCTCATAGAATCTTACGCGCAGTACGCAAGCTGTACACGCAGGGAAAGCCTCCCAATGGTGAAGTACCCCGCCTGTTCCCGCAGTTGCGGATACAAGCCATCAGAGAAGGCTACCCGCAGACAGCAGGGCTACACGCACAAGACACTAGATACTTCAGTAGTCACATGAAGGAATGAGCAAGGCGGGAACAATCCCGCCTAAATGAGCCAGTCTGTATGATTCTGAAAGATCTTTTGTACTATACCTACCAAGGTATGGATAGGACAGACGATCTGACCAGAACAGCCCATGAGCCAATCACAGGGTGACAGCTCACCGACAACAGTGCGAGGAGGAGCACCCTCTAGTACTGTTTGTCACTATTAGCCGCTGCCTACTCACCAACCCTTACTGTGGGACATGCGCAGCCTACAGTTGGTGGAATAGTGTTACTGTTGGCCGTAACCTATTCACCAACCAGCATGGCCTGCGTACAATCCACAGTAGGTGGGACGTGCATAATCTACAGTTGGTGGAATAGTGCAGCCGACTTTGTCACTGTTGGCCGTAACCTACCCACCAACCAGTATGGCCTGTGCATAGTCCACTGTTGGTAGAACAGGAATACTATTCAGCCGGCTGTACCTTCTAGGAAACCTACCTTCGGCTATAAATACTCCAACATCTTGGAATGGTAAGATCATCGGCTATCCAGTTATCTAGCAATCTCTTAATATACACTTATATTCAGAGCAATCTAGTCTGATTCTCACGCCGGAGGGTGGTCACAAGGAGGAACCCCCCCTTCTCAGTGACGAGCTTACGGTGTTTGTTTTGCAGGTCCCCTAAAGAACAACCGTCTCTGTTGGACCTCATTCTCGTGGGAAACATTACTTAACCCCCAGATTATCTATAATCTGTACCGGGTCACTTAGTGTTTCTTCAATGGGTGTAAAGGTTATGATCAAAAGGTGACAATATGTGAAACAATAAAATAGGGCGGGAATGACAAATAAAAAGAAGTAGCAATTGCCATACCTTAAACTTGAAATTTGAGTATAGTGTTGTTATATTTTTAATTTTTTTAAATGATACGTAATTATATAACTTAGTGTGTGATTATACGTGATGCACTATGTAACATAGTAAATGATTAATGCAGGCATTTATCTCGGTATAAAATACATATAATTCATACATTTAGCATCATCTTCACCATTTGTTTTGAGTAAAAAAAGCCTCCTATATGTGTTTATAATGGATAGATTTTGATTTTTTAAAGTAATATTAAAATTTCGGTTACTAACAAAGATGCCAAACTTGTTTTTATTTTTCCCGATCATGTCCTATTTTTATTTGAAAATCAAAGATCCTAGAGTATTTCCTATTTTCTTTCGTTTGAATTATTTTCCTTGATCCCATACCTACGATTAAATTCTATTTTAGTAAACCTCATAATATTTCACTTTTAACTTTGATTTATTTGCCATTTAACAAACGTAATTAAAATCTTCTAAAAATTAAATTCAGCGATTTTGCTTTCTCCAAAATCCTATAATTTGTCCATTTGGGTTTCAAAAAGTTCTTTATAGTCAAACAAAATAATATTTGAGTTATGAAACCCTCTTTATCATTTCCAAAATAATATACATCCCACTTGGTAATTAATAAATTACTTTAAATAAAAATTAAACATGTGAAGAAACAATAAGTTACCCCGGGCAGATTACGGATAATCTGGGGGTTAAATAGATGTTTCCCACGAGGGGTTAGACCCGGCAAAGATGGTTCTTCTGATAACCTGCAAAACAGACACCGTGAGCTCGTCACTGAGAAGGGGGGGGGGTACCTCCTTGTGACCACCCTCCGGCGTGAGAATCAGACTAGATTGCTCTTGAATATAAGTGTATATTAAGAGATTGCTAGAGCAGATATCAGGTATAAGATGTAAGATACAAGATAAGATGAGATGATCATACCATTTGGGGTATTTATAGCCGAAGGTAGGTTTCCAAGAGGGTATAGCCGGTTGAATAGTATTCCTGTTCTACCAACTGTGGCCTACGCACGCGCCATGTTGGTAGTTGGTGGGTAGGCAGCGGCTGACAGTGACCAGGCCTGCTATGTACTATTCCTTTTCCACCAACTGCAGGCTATGCACGTGGTATGACAGGAGTTGGTGAGTAGGTAGCGGCTAATAGTGACATACAGTACAAGAGCATGCTGCTCGCCATACTGTTGTCAATGGGCTGTCGTATCTCTGGTCAGATCTTTTGCCCATACCTCGTCAGGTACAGTACAAAAGATCTTCCAGTATCGTACGGACTGGCTCATTTGGGCGGGCGTATTCCCCCTCCCGCCTTTGTGCGGGATTGTTCCCGGCTTTGCTCATTCCTTCAGGTGACTACTGAATTATTGAGAGCTAAGTGCCTTGTGCGTGTAGCCTTGCTGCGCGGGTGGCCTTCCCTAATGGCTTGTATCCGCAGCTGCGGGAACAGGCGGAGTACTTCACCATTGGGAGGCATTTCCTGCGGGAACAGCTTGCGTACTGCGCGTAAGGACGTCACGTCTCTGAGCATGGTGGGTCCTGCGGATCCAGTTGGTTTCTGCGCAGACGTCTCTCTTTAAGGTGAGTCATGTGGGTCCAACTGGGCTCTGCTAGGACCTACCTCTTCAACATGCAATATATGCTAAGTCAAATCTCGCATTTATGGTTTAAGATACGTACATTAAAGGGAAAAATAACCCAATTCCAATATACTTTAATGATTTTACCCATTTAATTTTGTAATTTTGTTGTGAAATAAATACACTTCTGCCATCTCACTCAACACATATTTATTATCTGGCTTTACATATAAACAAACTTATAGCTACCAACTATTCAAACACTCCCCCACCCAATATTATTATCATTATCAATCATAAACCTTCATGTATTCGTTAAACGACGCCGTTCTGGCGTTGTTCTTGCTGCTGTTATCTCTACCGTTAATGTGCTTCGGCATTCGTTATTTTCCGGTGACCGGAGATACTTCACTTTCAGGATCCGATGTTTTGTCCGGGTTTACGGAAGCACCCGAGTACCGTAACGGCGTTGGCTGCTCACGTGACGTCATCCACGTCGCAATGACGATCGATTTGGAGTATCTACGTGGCTCAATTGCGGCCGTACACTCCGTCCTCCGCCACGCGTCATGTCCGGAAAACGTGTTTCTCCACTTCATTGCGGCGGAGTTCGACCCGGCTAGCCCACGGGACTTGACCCGACTCGTGAGATCCGTTTTCACGTCGCTTAGCTTTAAAGTGTATATCTTTCGTGAAGACACGGTTATTAATTTGATATCGTCTTCGGTTCGGGTCGCCCTCGAGAACCCGTTAAACTACGCCCGAAATTATTTGGGCGATATGCTTGACCCGGGTGTGGACCGGGTCATTTACCTGGATTCGGATATCGTCGTGGTGGACGATATCCGAAAGCTATGGAAGATTACATTGCAGCATAACCGGGTCATTGGAGCTCCGGAATATTGCCACACTAATTTTACAAAATATTTCACCGAGAGCTTCTGGAATGACCCGGTTATGCCACAAGTATTCGTGGGAAAAACCCCGTGTTACTTTAACACGGGGGTCATGGTAATGGATATGAAGAGTTGGCGCAAAGGGGGTTTCCGTAAAAAGATTGAAAATTGGATGGAGATCCAGAAGAAAACAAGAATTTATGAATTGGGCTCGTTGCCGCCGTTTTTACTAGTATTCGGCGGCAACATTGAGCCCATTGATCACCGCTGGAACCAGCATGGGCTCGGCGGTGACAATGTGAAGGGTAGTTGTCGCTCTCTACACCCGGGTCCTGTTAGTTTGTTGCATTGGAGTGGTAAAGGGAAACCTTGGGTGCGGCTAGATGAGAAGAGGCCGTGTCCGTTGGATCATTCGTGGGAGCCGTACGATCTTTATAAGCGTAATCATGGGCGTAGGCAATCAGCCGTTGGATCTTTGGTGTTGGATGGGTATTCTGATTTGTTATTATTTGATTAAATGAAATTTGGGGGATACTTTTTGTGTAAGGTTATGATATCTAGGGAGCATTGATATTCTTTAACAGCTGTCTACAGAAATTGTAGGAGTTTGAATTTGATTGGGTGGATTAGTGCAAGTGCATTTTGGTCATGTGAATTACAAGGAATATTCATATAAATTTGTTTAATACCTTCTTACTTGTATTATGTTTATATTAATGTTATATGTTAATGGGCTTTAGCTCAATTGATATGGAGGGGAAAGTGAAGATTTTTGGCTAAGATTGCAAAGTCTTAAGTCTGAATCCGATTCAAACAGGTTTTATCGCATTGGGTCTCCGAGTGGCAAGTTTTTTTAGGAACATGAGATGGTGGGCTTAGGCTACCTAACGTTGTGTGCGATCTAGGGTATTTAGAGTCATCGTTTGTCACTGGGTTACCCTAGATAGCCAGACTTAGTTAGCTTTTCGAAAAAAATAAAAATAAAAAATGCTATATATAAATAAGTAAAAAAGGGGCATACCCATTGTTAGGGGACATTTAATCTCTAGAGTGATCTTGACAAGTATTCTGGCAGCTGTGATTTCTAACAGGCTTCAGTATCTTGAACTAACCGATTATAAGTTGTATTTAATTTTTGTTTGCAGATTACTCAAGTGTATAACAGCTTACAACGGCTAATATTGTGACACCCCGCACTTTCACGTTAACACTGTTAACCCAAACTCTGTTATCTTACACGTCATGCATAACATTTATATGAGTCAATAAAGAGTCACACATGAATCCGTCAGTATGTGTTGGTGATTAATGTTGAATCAGATATGCTTAAATAATTCGGATATAATGTTACATGCTAGATGATTTTATGTGTTACACGATTTAGTACGTTATGCTCGCTTAACAAGCTATTAATTATTATATAAAAATAATACCTCAAGCATATGTTTATAATATTATATATGTGAAATTTCATGCTAAATGATTATGTGTTTAGTTTATAGCTTTTTTTACGAAATTGCGATCGATTGCGCGTGCTTTGTACGGTTTCGGCTTTTATAAAATAGTTTTATCAAAGATAACAACGAGACTTTATTTTTACTAATTTGGGTTAGTATTTTAGTCATAATGAGCTTTAGCTCAATTGATATGGAGGGGAAAGTGAAGATTTTTGCTATGATTGCAGGGTCTTAAGTCTGAATCCGATTCAAACAGGTTTTATCTCAGTAGGCCTTCGAGTGGCAAGTTTTTTCAGGAACATGAGATGGTGCGCTTAGGTTACCTAACGTTGTCTGCGATCAAGGGTATTTAGAGTCATTGTTTGTCATTGGGTTACCCTAGATAGCCAGACTTAGCTTTTCAAAAATAAAAATAAAAAAATGCTATATATAAATATGTAAAAAGGGGGCATACCCATTGTTAGGGGACATTTTATCTCTGGAGTGATCTTGATAAGTATTCCGGCAGCTGTGATTCCTAGCAGGCTTCAGTATCTTGAACTAACCGATTATAAGTTTGAAGAAACACTAATCGACACCGGGCAGATTACGGATAATCTGGGGTTTAAATAGATGTTTCCCACGAGGATGAGGTCCAGCAAAGAAAGTTGTTCTTCAGGTGACCTGCAAAACAGACACCGTAAGCTCGTCACTGAGAAGGGGGGGGGGTTCCTCCTTGTGACCACCCTCCGGCGTGAGAATCAGACTAGATTGCTCTGAATATAAGTGTATATTAAGAGATTGCTAGAGAAGATAAGATAATGAGATATAAGATAATGTCCTTACCATTCCAAGGTGTTGGAGTATTTATAACCGAAGGTAGGTTTCCAAGAAGGTACAGCCGGCTGAATAGTATTCCTGTTCTACCAACAGTGGGCTACGCACAAGCCATGCTGGTTGGTGGATAGGCTGCGGCCGATAATGACAAGGCCGGCTGTATACTGTTCCTTTATTGCTGGCTATGCACTGTTCCACCAACTGTAAGCTACGCACGTCCCACAGTGAGGGTTGGTGAGTAGGCAGCGGCTAATAGTGACAAACAGTACTAGAGGGTGCTCCTCCTCGTACTGTTGTCGGTGAGCTGTCACCCTGTGATTGGTTCATGGGCTGTTTTGGTCAGATCGTCTATTTTGCCCATACCTTGGCAGGTATAGTACAAAAGATCTTCCAGAAGCATACGGACTGGCTCATTTGGGCGGGAGTATTCCCGCCTTGCTCATTCCTTCAGGTGACATTACTGAAGTATCAAGAGTTAGTGCCTTGTGCGTGTAGCCTTGCTATTAGTGCGGGTAGCCTTCCCTGATGGCTTGTATCCGCAGCTGCGGGAACAAGCGGGGTACTTCACCATTGGGAGGCTTTCCCTGCGGGAACAGCTGGCGTATTGCGCGTAAGGTCTTCATCTCTGAGCATGGTGGGTCCTGCGGAAGCAGTTGGTCCTTGCGCAGACGTCCCTCTTCAAGGTGAGTCTTGCGGGTCCAGCTAGGCTCTGCTGGGACCTACCTCTTCAAGTCCCCCCAGTCCAATGTTCTTCTCAAGAATTACTAATAAGTGAGGTGAACTCTTGGACTTTAGCAAGGGGTTTTGAAAAGGGTTTTTAGTTTTAAGGTTTTTCGTGGGGATTCCTCCCGCGGTTTTCCTAATGCCACGCAGAAATTCCCGACTTTTCTGCTTGATCTTTGGGTATGATGCGGGTAGCTCAGTAACCTCCTCTCAAGTTAGGAGCGTTAAGTCCCACTTGTGTGGATTCTCCATGAGGTTTTGGTAGTTTTGAACATAGTGATCAATTATGTTAAAACCACCAATTCCATCTTGGAGTTTCAAACAATATAGTTCTCGACGTTCCCGCTATGCGGGGATGTTATTCCCGTTTCCGCAAGCATGGCCCAGAAGATCCTTCTTGGTTTCAATTCCCTGCGGAGCGCTAGGTATGTGAAGGGTTTTGCCTTGACACTGTACCCGCACTCGTCTTACGGTTACTTTACTTCCAAGGTATTCCTGGCGTCAATTCCCTGCGGGTGCTAAGTATGTGAAGGGTTTTGCCTTAACACTGTACCCGCACCTGTCTTATAGTTACTTGGTTGCCAAGGTAAGGGGTATTTTCCCGCTTACTTTTGAATCTTTTTGAAATTTTGAAATTCGAAGAGTTGGTGAAAGGATAAGAACAGTCCAAACTGTTGAAACGTCGTCCAACGGTTTCTTCTGACTGTGTCAGGACGTGCAGGAAGTTATGGCGACGTGACAGTATATGGTCATTCCAGGAGCTTTTTCAGGCGCGTGGGCGCGATTTTTCGGGCGCGTGGCCTCGAAATTAATGGCACGCATCCTTTCAACAGCTGTTGCCAGCTTGCTCATTGCCATGTGTCATAGTTTCATTGCACCTTCGGTTTCTCTCTCTTCCGCATTAAATTCATCGCATTAATTGCGATGAGTATATAAAGGGGGAGAGGGTTCTTTGCAATCCACACTTTCACTTCTCTTCATCTTCTAAACGATTTCCGGCGAATACTCACTATTCCGTCGAGCATTCTTCTGAAATCGTTTTTCTGTACCTCCAAACATGTCTTCTTTTGCCGAGGAGTCTGACGTGTTCGTCGAGAATCCGTCGTCCACTTCTGATAAGGACGACAAGAGCACTGCTGGCGAGTGCCAGTGCGCTCTTCCTACCGAGCTTTTTCAGTACGTCGTCCGGAAGTTCATGCTCGAGCCGTTCGAGCCTGAGTTTCCGGAGCCAGACCAGACGGTGTACGATGCCCCCAAGGGCAAGATAGGGGTGTACGCTGCATTCTTCGTCTATGGGAATCTCAGGTTCCCATTGACGAAGTTTGTATACCGTGTCTTGGAGAGGCACGGTGTGCATCTGACGGAGGTACACCCGATGGCGATCGCCAAGATCCGCCACTTTGAGTGGGTGTGCCTCGTTCTGGGCGTGGAGCCCCATGTTGACCGGTTGATGACCTTCTATTCTTGGAGGTGCATCCAGGGGTGGTACACCTTGGTCAATCGGATCAAGGGGTTGAAGATCTGCGCTACCGAGCGCAGTCTTCGGTCGTGGAAGCGTGAGTTTTTTTATATCTCCGCTCGCGTCGTCCCCCTTGCGATGACCTTTAAGAATGGGAGAGCCCTCCCCGCTCTTCACGCCCTCAACTACCAGGAGGCGGAGTGGTTCGCTAAGATCTCCCGGGTCCAGACTCCGGTATACCGCTTTGCGGAGTCTGGGATGGTGATGCTTGGGATGAGCCGGGTGTGGAAAGAGGCGTCACAAGTTCCCATCGTCCTCGAATACGGTTTGAACTCTGTCCCTTATGGTATGCTCTGTCTTCTTTGTTTATATAGGTTTGTCTTCTAACTGTTTTTCTTTTATTTCAGAGGGGAACGACTTGCAGTCTCTCCTGCAGCCGCGGGAGAGTGATGGTCCCGCTCGGATGGGTACTCGTGCTCTCGATGAGAACGAGTTGCCCATCTTGGAGCAAACGAGGGATCTGTTTGTGGAGGTCTACCCGCCAGGCCATCCTATTCTGAGCGCCACGCGGCCAGGTAAGGCGTTATTCAACCCTCGACCTCTCAATGCTGAAACCTCTGCTGGAATTCCTCTAATCTTGTCATCTTCTGATGAGGAATCCGCAGATGGTCCTCCGTTGGTGCGGAAGAAGAAGGCTGCCGACGGGAAGGGAAAGGCGAAGGTTGTCTCCACTGCCGATCCGGTGCCTCGGTCTGATTCAGAGACCGAGAGCGAGGAGGTGGCGGGGAACCCTGGTGGTGATAAGACCACTGCTCCGGAGGCTGAGACGACCGTCACCTCCGAGCAGCCCAGGACAATGACGGTGAGCGGCGTGAAGAGGCCGGCTCCATCGGGTTCGTCCCCGCCTGTTCGCACTTTTAGGCTCAAGAAAACCCGTAAGTACAAACTTCCTTTACTTTTTAACTTCATATATTTCCGCCATTATACTTATATCATCTTTGTGCAGGCGTGGATGCTATTACATTCCAGGGTGGAGCGGGGAGGAGCACCTCCGGACCCATGACATGTTACCTTATCAAATTATGAAATGTGGTATGCCAGAATTTCAAATGTAAAAATAAAACGGTTTTAATTTATTATTTTTTGTTTTGTTATGGAAATACTTCATTCAGAATTTCAAATGTAAAATTAAACGGTTAAAATTTATTATTTTTTGTTTTGTTATGGAATTACTTCATAGAATAGTAAATAAGTTTGCAATTATTCCGATAAATTTCCTCTTAAGTTCATTTTTTCCCTTATAGTCACTTAAAACTTTCGATAGAAACTCCAATCGTATTTAATTTGTTCATATAATAATTTGCTTATTATTTAATTGGAAAGAAAGATATTTAAAGAAGTAACAAACATCAGCCATTTTTTCCAGAACCACAAACTCAAAGACCGTATAACCTTACTTTTAAATCTACAACTTTGTTCGTAACATGTATCTTTAACCACTAAGGCTGGTTATTACGAGAGTGAAAAAGGGCTTCATGCATGTAGGCTGGATGGCGCCGTGAACACTGCGCCGACCACTTCTTGGAAGGCGCCATCGACCACCACCGTCATATCAATAGTGGCGTTTTGGAGCTTGGTGTGTGCGCAAATGTGGTCCCCTCCCTCGTTTCTAGCTTTGATTTTATCTCTTATTCTTGAGTTTTTTTTAATGGGGCTTGATTTTGAACCAAATTTGAAGGTAGGAAGAAAGGAAGATTATGGGTTTTTAGATATGTTTTTTTGAAGAAGATGAATAGAGTTGGTCCATCAACTAATAAATTTCTCTTTTAGGGTCTGTATATTTTGTCTTTCAAGTAATTATTTTTGTTTTCTTGAAAATATGGGTTGTAACATTATAACGTTTTAAATTCATTTTTAATTTAATTTAAAGACAGAATTACATAAATTATCTTTTATGTTTGCACTCAATTTCATCAATTGTTTTCTATTTTCAAAATTGATCTGTTTTATCTTTTATGTTTATAAATCCAACAGCGTTTGTCTTTTAGCCCTAACCCAGTTAATTTTCTTGTTAAGTCAAATCATGTACCTTGCACATTATGACAAATTGATCATTTTACCTATTAAATTAAAAAAATATTTCAATAAATAAACAAAAACAATAAAAAAAACTTAATATAGATTTATATTCTCTCTCTCTCCCTCTCTCTCTCTCTCTCTCTCTCTCTCCCTTCTTCATCTTCCATAGCCACCAAGCTTTCCGGCAGCCACCACCGCCCAGAAAACCACCTCCACTCCCACCGGAAGCCACCACCAAGCTCTCCGGCACATGACATGTCTTTCTCCATCCTTTTAATCCACCCACTCCCACACCGCCATCCACTCCCCCACCAAAAACCACCACCACCGCCATCCTCCCTCACCAACCGGAAGCCACCACAAACGCCATCCTCCCTCCCCGTCGGAGACTACTATTAAATTCGGCCACCATTCGACCCACCACCACCATCACCGTTGGGCTATGACCACGCTGCTACCGGCCTATTTCCGGCTATAAGTAGTCACAAGTAGAAGAGGGATACCACTGCATGTGTACCAGATTTGGGTTTCTCGCCAAAAAAACGAGCGGAAACTGACAAACCTATATGGGCTTTTCCAATACTCACTGGGTTTGGTTCTGATTTATGTAGCCAAAAGGCTGGTTCCTCCGATTTGTTTAGATTTTGCTTCAGGGACAATTAAGAAAAAAAACCCTAATTTCTTTATGGGAGAATACGGCTTGGTGGTGGCTGCCGGAGAGCTTGGTGGTGGCTGCCGGAAAGTCTGGTGGCTATGGAGGAAGAAGAAGAAGGGGGAGAGGGAAAGAATATAAATATATATTAAGTTTTTTTATTGTTTTTATTTATTTATTAAAATATTTTTTAATTCAATAGTAAAATGACCAATTTGCCCTCATGTGCAAGACACATGACCTGACTTAACGAGAAAAATTAACTGGGTTAGGGCCAATGGATAAACGTTGTTGGATTTATAAACATAAATGATAAAATAGATCAATTTTGAAGATAATGAACAATTTGTGAAATTGGGTGCAAACATAAAGGACATAAAAAAATTATGTAATTTTGTCTAATTTTAATTAGTAACGTTCTTTTTTAATTAATTTGAATATTGGCAATTTTTTATGTTATTTTAGTTTAAGCAATTTTATATTTCTTAAAATATTAAATAACAATTATTGTGTGGCATAACTAGTAAAACTGGGTTATTACAACGCATAAAACATTGGATTACATCTCTGTCTCTGTTCCAGTGACATGACAGGATAACTAACAAAACTAGGTTATCTCACAACTTACCGGCTAAAAAGAATCATATAAAAGCACTTTTGGTGTTAACTAAACGCGTATAAATCACTTTCTTTTAAACCTAATTAACTAATTAGACGGAATACAATGATTGAAAGCTTAAAATCTGGGAAGTGTGTATGTCAATGCTCGTTGGCTTTCCGAGTGGCCATCGTTATCGTTATCGTTATCAATCACTAAAGAAGAAGAAAAAAAAAAGGAGAAAAAGTTATTAAAAGCTTTGTATTATATTATTCTATATGTTATGCAATATAAAAAAGCATAAAACTTTATCACAGTCAAATAAATTATTCTAAATAATAAATCAACGTATGGATTCCATGCGACTTTGAGTAGCCATTAAGGTAAACAAAATCATCTTTTTAATTATTTTAAATTTTTTGGTGCAACTATAAGGAGCATTTACATATTTCTCCTTCCTAAATTTTGAAATTACATATTTCCTCAAATCATACTTAAAAAATATTATACATTTTGTATTAAAAACTTGTATTTTAAGGAAATATATAATTTCAAAGGTTTAAGAATGAGAAATATGTAAAAATCTCTAACTATAAATAATGTTATCAAGTAACTATATACAACTAACCGTTACACTTTCCACCTAAAACCAAGAACAACAACTTTAACGGGATGGGATATTTTATTTGTTGGTGTTAATAAATGTTTTTTGCTTTCATTAAAACAAGAATAAATAATAACATTAGCTGTTAATTGTCTTGAAGGGACATTCGGGTGTTAAGATACATCTACCTATACTATTAAAGCAATAAGTTTTTTGGACAAATGACATTTACCTATTGGTCTATTACTATAGTTTCCATACGTACTAAGGCTTCTCAAATTTTTTTGGTAATTAAATAATTCAAAAGTAAATAATATTATTCAAAAGTAAACAGTTCAATTCATAGATTAATGTTAATGATTATAACATTAAATAAAATAGTAACTCCTAATTTACATATGGAAGGTTGAATAATATTTAACTCTACACATTTTGTTCATATACATTCAACACACAATGTTGATGGGTTAGACATTTTTACATTGGCGATTTTATAATCCTCTATGCCGTTTGAAGTTAACAGTTATTCTTCGTATCCAGTAGACTAAGGTATGCTCGGGTAATGTTTATAATTTCCATGTTATTACAATTACATTATGAACATCCAATAGAAAAGTCACAATTGTGACTAAACTTAATACTCTCTGTTATCCTGTTTTTTTAATTGTTACGTTTTATGTATTAAAATCCTTCATTAAATCAACAAAAGTAGACATCACGCTATACACGTTTTTTTTCTGTCAACATTTATGGTGTTCCTCATTTTCATTTGGTAACCTTGTTATATTATATTATAAATGTTTCAAAATCAAAAAAACGTAATTTTGTTCAATCAACCTCTTCCAACAAGAGGAGTAATTCAAACGGTAGCATAAGATGTAATAATTTCACCAACCTAAATCCAATAAATTATATTTATTTAAGTGAATGTGAAGAATACTAACTATTAAAATTTTAAAGTATATTGTTTAGATATTCCCGTTGAAGTTATGAATTTTTATAAATATATTATTTTTATAGATATTAACACCATATTAGTTTACTTTTCTCAATACAATTGATAACATTTTTTGGGCCCATTATAAATACTTAAGGGTTGTTTGCCAAGTGCTGAACCATTAAGTGCTGAATGATTAAGATGTCTGAATAATTAAGAGGCTCTGACCTAGTAAGTGCTGAACTAGTAAGTTATGTTTGGTTTGACATCTGAATGACTATGTAGAATGACTACTTTACCCCTCTGAGCTATTTCGTGCTGAATAAAATATATTCGTTTAGTCATGATCTTAATAACAATACAGAATGACCGAACTTTCATTACAACCAGCCAAAATACATCTTAAAACAAACTTTCATTATAACCAACTTTTTTTTAATATGTTACATTTACCATCCAAGTGTAACATTTTTAAATGCAACATTTTTACATTCTAATGCAACTTTGATTATACTTCAGTTACAAAAATGCAACTCTGACGTAATGCAACCATTATTACCTTATTAATAACAAAAATTGAACTTTTTTTTAAAAGTAATGCAACACTTTTACGAATTTCAGTTACAACAAATGCAACCATTTTTACACCCCAAATGCAACTTTATAACATAAACTCAACTGATGTTAATTAATATGCATTCAATCCAAATTTCTTTAAAAGAATAATAAAACAAATATCATTTCTTGTTAAATGGTGTACTTCAACATATTTGCCCAAAAACACGTTTCTTTGTAGACACTTTGAAGAAAACTTTAGTAAAAGCCTTGAGCAACTCCTCTGAACATGATTACAAGGCCTTCATGTTTTTAGAAGCAACTTTTTCTGAGTAACTCATTTTTGGAAATTTGGAATGCTCGTTCGTCTTCACCATGATCAGCACCAAGGGGACTTCTGTTTTGCTTCATAAGAAGCTATATAGTATATACAGAGCAAACATGCAAATGTAAATAAAACTTGAGATTAAAATTAAAAATACACCATAAACAAATTGAGACATTACCTGCACAGCGACAGCAATATCCTCGAGCATAAAAGCATCCTTTCTAATGCATGGAATAAGAAGTTTCGCCAAAGATTGAAACTTTTTTTGTGTGTCATTTGGATAGCGACAAAAGGCCGGCACTAATCCCCAGCATCACTGGCATAAGTCTAGAGTTCGCCTCCAATTACTCACTTTTTAACTGGTAAAAAAGAAACCATAATGAAGTTATATTCCCTGCGATTACCCTTCATAAAGTTCATGATGTTATACTAATAAAAAAGGAAGTTATATACACAATAAATGTATAATATTTTATATTTACACTTGATGTAATTCCAAATCATATGATCCTAGGTTTAGAGTTCCAAACCAAGTTCTGTTTCAAACTTTCATCTTTCAAATGGATTAAAGAACAAATAAGATCAGCAGCTAATATCATGTCTATAGGGCTACACAATCATTACATACAACCATATGAAAACTTTAATCACAATAGCAATCATTAAGTAAGGATAATACAACATTAGAAAGGGAAGTACCTAAGATTTTTGAACAAAACAAACATGGGAAGCTTCCATCTTCCCTGTGTTGGAAAATAAAACCATTCCACCTCTATCATAATAGATAGGGGTGTTCATGGTTTGGTTTAAAACCGTGAAACTGCCCAAACCGGTCATCGGTTTGGTTTCACGGCCGGTTTTTTTATTTAAATTTCGGTCGGTCGGTTTGAAAGTTTTCAAACCGTAACGAACGGTTTGGTTTGTGGTTTATTCCAAAAACCAGCCGTATAAAACCGGACCAAACCGTAGCAGTTACATGTTATAATTTTCAGACATTTTTTATTAGCTTAATAGTTAATAATACCAGGCCAAGTAACTTGATAGTTGAATATAATTTAATAATCTCCACAATCATATGCTTGTACGTATAGAAAGAAGGGTTGTTAGCAGTGAGCAATTGACACTCAAATATACTATCTGGTCTAATTTTATTTGGAGTGAAAAATTTATGTGATAAAATGCATAAGCTGATAAACATTAAACTTTTAAATTCTATATATATGATTGTTTAATTTGGGTAAACCAAGTATGCTTGCATGTCTACATATGAGTGTTTATATGCATAACCAGTTCCTCATCAAATTTATTGAGTTTCTGTTTGTTTTTTTACCTTTCGGGTCTAATAACAATTGTCATCCGGAAAGAAACTGGCCCAGGATACCATTCTTTATGAAACAAACCCCAAAGTCTAAACCGTTTATAACGGTTTGGATTGGTTCGGTTTTAGGTTTCAACGGTTCGGTTACGGTTTTCGATACTAAAAAACCGTCACTAACGGTTTAACCTAAAACCAGATCGTGAACACCCCTAAATTAATAGATATGCGACAAACACAAAAACTATGATAGTAAAAGCATTAATTGAGCAACAATTAGCCATTCGGACCAAATTGTCAAAATAAATGTAAGATTCAACCAAATTGAATGTCAATTAGCATAAATTGAGCATCAATTAGCCGTTCAAACCATAAACCCTAGCGTGTAGGCCTAGAGAGGTCATGTAACAGAAATCGACAAGAGTAGAAATCGAGTAGTGAATAAAAATCATACCTGTTTGTGCTTGGGATTGGGCTGAAATCAAGCGAGAAAAGTGATGTGCCTGAGTCGCCAGAAGAGAAGGAGAAGGAAGGAAGGAGCTAACTGTGGTGTGCGTGGGTAATTATGTCTCTTTTTCATTCAGACTTGTTTTCATTCTTAATCGGTAAGAGGGGGAGAGAATCATTCAGATGTCATACATATTCTAATGAAACAAAAAGGACAAGTATGAGCGATTCAGATTTTGCCTCATCAATAGTCCCATTCAATTCAGATTCAAACAACACCTTTAGTTACATTATAATTTTTATATAACATGTACGTATTTTTCAGCATGATGCTTTGTGAGGATGATCGACATGATAAGTTTTAGTTATTTTTTTGGTAATATAATTTTTTATGTTAAGTTCTTAAGTTCTGTATTATGTGTTTGCGGTATTTATTACAACATTTATTTGTGAAATACATATGTTTTTATAGGTCTTTTCAGATTTCTATGATTTTACATTAAATTCATTTGTGTATTAAGTTGCGTACGTAATATCATGTCGCGGTCCCAAAAAATATACTACAAATTATCTTGTCATTTAAAATTATATGTGTTTATTAAACGATTTCTGTATTTTCCACCTGTGTCGTACACGGATCAATAGCCTAGTCCCTCTATATAAGAAGGTAGAGAGTCCTTCCCTTTTTTCTCATTTTATCCCCTGTGCCATCAGCCACGTCATTATGTGATTAGTTTATTTGTTTCTACTTTATTTCCCAGTTTCTCCCGTAAATGAGGGTGTCGACCCATTATATCATAGTTTCCCCATTTTGATATATTTTAAAATACAAAAATACTAATTATTATTTTAAATTAAATTGATATTAAAACATTTAAAATCTTAAAAATAGATCTTTACTAGTTGCATGATCTTTTATGGGTTCAATAGGGTTAGATTACTATTTTAGAGTGGTAAATTTGAACCATAAAACATTTAAAAATCAATTTAAAAAATAAAATTACTTTGTAGTGCTCTTGTGGTGACTTAACGGCTGTCAAGTGGCAGTCGGTGGTATGGTTTTCCGGGGGAACGCCCAAGCCAAACTCTGAAGTCAGCGTGGGCCCGGTTAAGACAACATAGTCTGACCAGAGTGGGGCATCGAGGCTCTCCAAATTTGGAGAGCGCGAAAGCCTAAATATAAGAAAGTTACCGTTCTAAAAAAAATTGGGATGGTGATCAATTAGTAAAGACAAAGTCTTTAAATACTTAATTTAGAAGGGGGGGTATAGAAATTTGCCATTAAAAAAAAAAGAAGCAAACTAGTGTATATGTGATAAGGAAAAAAAAAGAAGTGGGCCTGTGGTTGGGCTCTACAAAATCTAACACAAATCCAACCTTGTCCTCTATTTTTGGTGGAATCCACACATAAATGAGCCGGTAAAAAAACGGGTACTATTCACCGAAAAGTGGGACAAAACAAACCCCCCCCCCCCAATCCGGGGGATGGTATTCCCGATCTAGGCTGGGTTTTTCCCGCAAGTTTATGTGACTACTCCATGTGCTCTAAGAGATGGAGGGTTCAAATTTAACAAGCCGCATGTATAAATGGTTAATAGGAGTACATCAAGATTATCAACTGTTTTTAAAAATAAAGATAAAAAAGTAATTAAATAAGTTTGAGTTCATGCGGTTAGTATACTAGTGTAAACTCGTTAGCGATTACTCTGTAGAATAGTAACCAAGTTTCAAAATTGTTCCAATCAGGTCACTAAACTTTTAAAATTGTTCCAATTCTAGGTATTTGACCTGAACTCTAGGTTATTTAAGATTATATATTATATTATATATTAAATATATATATACACACACATACATAACATGTATTAGAAACTTCACACAGACTACTCTCGAGCTCCATCTTCAACCACCGGATGGTACCACCACTCAGCCAGGCCGCAACCATCGACAATTGCACCACGGCCACCGTCAACCACACCCTGATATCTTTGCACTTCCAGAATCAGACCAAATCCCAAAGACCTAGGCACAAAGACCAGTTCCGACGAGGGTTTCAAAATCTATTTCTCGCCTTTCCAATCGCAAGCCTAAAACCCCTTCGTTTTTTGGATCCGGACATCACACCGCTTCGTTTTTAGCGCGTTAAATGGTTGCTGTTGGTGATGGTGGCTACAATTTCTTCAGAGGCGAGGTGCCGGAGGTGATTGTTGTTGGCCGGAAATCATTATGCAATTGTGTTCGGAGTTGTGGAACATGGTAAATTAGGAGTTGGTGGTGTCGGTTTTGGCTGGTGGTGTTACAATCTTGGTGGTGGTGGGTGGTCAGCGACTAAGTTTGCTAAGGTGGTGGTGGGTTGTTGATCAGAGAAACCAGGAGGAACAAAGAAGGCAGTTGTTATGCTTTATTAATTTTATTGTTTTTATGTCATTTGTTTTATGGGATTTTATTAATTTAATAAAACTTAAATAACCTATTGTTCAGGTAAACTATTTTGGAAAAAGACTAAACAACATGGTATTCAGGTAAAATATTTAGCATTGGAACAATTTTAGAAGTTCAGTGACCTGATTAGAACAAATTATTTTATCAGTGACCTGATTGAAACAATTCTGAAACTTGGTTACTATTCTACAGAGTAATCCAACTCGTTAATACTAGAATGATAATTGTGAATATATAACCTTTTATTCTTTAAATAGCTAACTTGCTCTCCTACTTATCTAAATCTATATTATATTATAAAACAAATAAGCAACCTTTCGCATTCCTATACTCTCTCTCTCTCTCTCTCCATCAGACGCCATTAATTGCGATGATTCCAACTCCAGTAGGAACTCTACATGTCGGCGACTTCAATCCAACAGTCGACCTCATCAATACTTTGTTTTAATTCCTCTCCTTATCTCTGTATATACGTTACAGCCTCAGACATCAATTCATCAATCAATTTCTTCTTCAACAATCAATCAATCATGTCATAATGAATAAGGATGTATACGAAAACCTAGTGGTTTGCATTCAGACGTTCTATCCTTCTCCAGCCACGTTATCCTTCGGTTATACTTTCAATCGTTCTTAATTACTCCTTCAATTCACATCCCTTCCCTTCAATTGCTATAAAAATCAAAACCCCTACAATCAAGCGTTGCATTCAATAGCCGTCCCCAGCCCTGTGGTACAAATATGGCCGGCCACAACATTGAATTATTGTAACCATGGTTCCAGCTCTACTTCACCGATAGATGATTATAGGTAATCGTATGTTTCATTCCAACCTGAACCTGCTGCTATCTCAATGCTAATTATCAAAAGATTGAATCCACCAATGTCTTTCATTTCTTTTTATGTCTAACCTAAATTGCTAATTAATTTGGGTATTGTAGGGTTACAATTCATCTCCATATGCTGCAGTTATCCAGGTATGCTCTGTATATTATTCCAAATTCCTGTTGATTGTAATTGTTCATGCTTTATGTTAGTTAGCTATAACGTTGTGTATAGAGTGTAGACTGTTAGATATCAACTTATTTTACCTGACCTTATGTTTGGCAAACGCTTATGTTTGATTTTGCAGATGTATTTCATTTTTAATGCGTTTGCTTTATAAGAATTGTTTTAGAAAATGTGTGTTTTGATTCAAGCAAGAAGAAATATTTGATTTGTAATGCTTGTTTGTCAAGTAAAGCATGGGCTAAATGTTGGAGATTTATTTTGATAAATAAAGCTTATTACATGTTCTTAGAGCATTCTCATCCGAATCCCTATAATTATGTGAGGGAAGTTTGTAAATTATAGGGTGAGGTTGTGAGTGATTGTGAGTGTAAATTATAGGGTGGAGAGGGAAATGTAGTGATTTTTTGTAAATCTGGGGATTTTGGGGAAATATTGTTTCCCCTATTTATTTTTTAATATTTGTTGGATTGGTTGTGAGTAGAGGAGAGAGAAAACTGTAATGATAAAGGTATAAAAATATTATTTAATTAAACAAGAGAGAGAAATGTAGTGTTTTTAGTGTAATTGTAGAGATAGGGATGGGGAACCGATTGAGAATGCTCTAAGAGCAGCAGTTTGGTTAATGGAATTTTTCTCTTGCCAGTTGTAACTTTTAAATTTTTATCATTATAAAAATTTGGCTTCATGTCCCAAATTGACTTATATATATTAATCCGTGAGTACAATATTTTTGTTAATGTACTTGGTGTTTCTGACTATGACCCTGTCTCCTGTAAATGTTCCATCTTGTAATATGTTTTAGGATATAATCATGGGCTTAATATAAACTATACCCGTTCAGAAACTTAAGATTTCATATTAACCCTTTTTATTAACTAAAATTATTAGTATGATTATTATACCCTTGTCTTCCTAATGCAAGTTTTGAAGGACATAAACGCCATTATTTTGAAATTGTGTATATTTTATTTTATAGTTTTAAGTGAAATTTCAAGTAAATCCGGTTTTGGTTTATGTTGAAACAGCTTTCTTAATCAATGTTGTTATTATCAATTTGGTTTTGGTTCGAATTAACCAGTTTGGAACTCGTTTCAATGTCGAGACTCGAGGATTATACACCAGCCCAAATCAATGATTTCTATCGGTTCTAAACTAGTTCTTATAGTACCGGTTCCAAACTGTTTCAATTTTGGTTCGGGTCGCTTAACTGTTTCAATGTGCACCTCTTTTTAAGCCTACTGGATATGTTAAAATGTATCATCACGTGATTGGTTGCTGGTGAGCATTTATCCAAGAGGACTAAGACCTATTTAGCTGCGGGCCAGACCTACGGAACCCATGAAACCCGTTCCGCATAATCTGTGAAACCGAACCAATATTAGGAACAATGTTTCGGTCCAGGTAGTGGTTCTCTTTTACATGGCTAATCAGGAAGAGGTCAGGTCCGGTTACGTACCCGCTGGAATAGTTGTCACCCGTAAAATTCTGAAGACTAAGCGCCAATTTCAGTTTTCCATGTATCTAGAAAGAGTAAATGTTAGAATTATAAATTTTTGTTTGTAGTGATAAAATCAAGTTGTGTGTTTATCATACTTTCAAAATCAAGTTTTGTATTTTTTTTTGAAAGATGCGGAGTTAATTAAGAGTATATACTGTAAATACTTGATTTATAGGAATAAATAAATTAATCAAAGAGTCTACCATACTTTCAGAATTTTGTTAAGAAACCCATCAAACCCGTCTAGCGGAATTGGTTTAAATACATGGACCGACCCATTTGTAATAGGTCCGGTTTCGGGTTTGATAAATTATGCAAAGATGTTCCGGTTCCAAACAGGTTCTGGTCCGGGTCGTACCCGTTGCACACCCCTACTTTTAGCGTTTGGGTATATTGATTATGATTCTCATTATTTATTATTTCGCGCCCGTAATATACATACATATATGTAATGTAGGCCTGTAAACAAACCATATGAACATGACATGTGTTCCTTGGTTTAATTTTAACAGAACAAACGATCTCTTGTGTAAAAGTAACACTATATTCTACACTTTGTGTTGACTTTCACCCGGTAGATATATAACTCTGCCCAAATCAAATTGGTAATGATGTAACAAGCTAAAAACGTGGCTCATGTGGTAGCTAGAACTCGGCCAATTATACACTAGAGAAGTCAGATGGGAGCCTGGGGAATCACTTAAGCGGAAACTGGAAAAAGAAGCCATTGTTTAAGAAATCTTTCCTATTCATGGTATACATACCCTATTTTTATTAATTAGTCATTTTTACACATTGTCTTAATTCACCATGCTTTATAACTGCCGTTCTTTGTTTAATAAAAAGAGATGAAGAGAAAACGACTTCTAAAAAGTTGCCATTACACTGTAGATGTTCGAGTTTGCAATAACCTAATTAAGTGGAAGCTCCACAAACTTGGCTATATGGTTGCCCCCCAGAGGGAGCAGCAGCTAAAGTTATAAAGTACGAGTTTTGATATTTTGGAATTTTATCTTTTAAAATTCCTTTTAGCTGATGGTTTTCTTATTATTAACTACTAATTACAGATGTTACAATAACTTGTATGATTCTTCAAAGTTGGCAACCGAAGAGGAAAATGAATTTACAAATTTACCTGCTTCACAAAAGAAGAAATTGAGGCAAAAAAATAGGAAAACTTAAGAACATGCTAAGTGCCAAAATGAAGAGGGGGTAAAGCTGTTGCAGGTGCTGCTTTTCAGATGTAGCCATTTTATTATTGGGGATTTTTTCGATATAATGATGCCGCATAAAGTATGTTACAATACCGGTTTGGTCGTTTTAGCCGATTTTGAGTAGTTAGGGTTTGTTGTGTGAGACCGAGAGGTAATCCAATGAGCCCGAGCGATCTTTAGTCGTGTCATCTTTAGGGACCGGTGTCTATATATCATTCAATCCATTAGATTGTTAGACCTACAATTTGATTCAGACCTAGGTAGACGTTTTTCTCCATCCTAAGTCAACTCAGTTAGTTTTCCGTTAAGTTTTCTATTTTAGGTAACTTTTGTCGGTCAGTCTTGTTAGTTCAGTTAAGTAATTAAAAATCAAAAATCAATATAATTATTATTCTAAGGTAGGTCTTGTCTAGGGTTAGTGATCTTTAGCGTTCTGACGTGTCCACGTGTTCGATACTCGGACTTCCTAAGTCTATACTACTTGCGATCGGTACACTTGCCGATTGTGTGTGGTTTTAGGATTTTCGTTTTAATTTTAAAGCTTAGTTGTGAGGGTCATTATTATAGGGTTATTAGACACACATCACTACTCAAGCAAACCTATAATGAACTATGGATGTGGATGCAAGTGACGTTTTTTCGGCGACTGATGGCTGCTAGCGGTGAGCGTGTAATTGATTACTGATTACAAGGGTTATTTTTTGGTACTTGTTAATATATTTTGTTACACGGGTCAACTTTGATTTGATGTTACTTTATTAGGGTTGAAAGCTTATGTGGAAGTTGGGCGTGTTGTAAATGAAGAACCATATGAAGTTGGAATAGATACGCATGGTTGTTCTGGTTGCCCCGAAGCAAGGAGGCTAAGAGTTCTAAATAATGTAAGCCTGGTGTTTTTTTATTATTTTTTTAGATGAAACTATGACATGTTAATGGTTATGATATTTATGTTTTTGAAGGCTCCAAAACTTGTTAACATGAAATTAAATTTTGTTAGGGATTTTGTTCAAGCTTTCATGAAGGATCTTTTGAACTTAGTTAAGACTATTGGTAGGACAATCTTGAGACCAAGGGTTGTTACCTGTTTGAAGATTTCATGAAGTCTTATAATGCTACGGAGAGTGTAGCTTAAGAATATGGGTTGGAGTTGCGAGTTGTTGGGCATACTTTTATTGAATTTTATTTGTTTTGACTTTTAAAACTCAAGGATAAACGAGTTTTATTTGTTTTTCATGTAAAAATGCAGGGGCGAGCCTTAATATCAACATATGAAGTATGGAAATGGTTCTTATTATCCTTATCAAAATATTTATGTAAAAGTTTTACTTTCTTATACACACACTTACCAAATCATCCGGATTCTTTCCCGCTAGAATTAAAGATATCTATAGGCCCACCCTCTCTGTTTAATAAAGCGACATAATAGCAGTAGCAATGGATGTTGATAAAACATAATTTATATAAGGTGCCATTTACTTGAATTAGGCTGCTACAATTTGTAATTTGGTTGAACTTGAATAAAACATTACCCAAACGTCTCCTGTATTTGCAAACCCGCAGCAACGCACGGGCACTTCTGCTAGTATACTCCTAGATGGCTAAATCTATATATTATATTCACCACTAAAAATGAGCCCTCAACCTCATGGAGTCAGTGACGTCTTTCAATCACACATTTGAATCATTAGGCCACAATCTCTTTGATTTAAATGAATAAGTTGGTTTAGATTATGTATTATCTTAAACAAAGGACAGCTTATGTTAAAGAAATGTGTGAAAAACAAGATAATATCAATGTACTACATTACTTCATCTTATTTCGGGTTACATAAATGTTTATGAAAATTAGAATTATATAAATTAAAAGTTAGTATACTAATAGATTACTACATAATGATGATCTGGGAGCAGTATACTAATGCCTTTGACATCCTCAGCTAGTGGATGCTGGAAGGATATTGTAAAAATTGGGACGCGGTGCACGCCAAAAGGCAAGGCGTTTAATAGTTCTCTGATCGGATTTGCCGGGGACGGAATACGTATAAGATTTTGGTGAGATCCGTGGCTGAACGAGCAACCGTTATAGTACGTCTTCCCTCACCTTTTCAGGTTAGAATCCGATAAATGGGTTTGTGTGAATGAAAGAATTAACAAACATAATGGTGTTATTGTGTTGAATTGGGATTGGCGTCAACTGCCTAGTTCCCCATTTGAGGTTTCGGAGTTGATCAATATATTAGATAAAATTTATGATTATAAGTGGGGTGAGGGCAAAGACAGCTAGAAATGGACATGTGATGGGTCGGGTTTATTCTCGGTTTCGGCAGCTAGGAAACTAATAGTAAACAGCCATAATTATCAACTTTTTTTAAGCTTAAGTGGGAGAACTGGATTCCGGTTAAGTGTGGCATTTTGGCGTGGCGTGCAGAGCAAGATAGGATTCCTACGAAATATGATCTTACTAAAAGAGGGATGGTTTTTTTCGGATGACTCTTGCCTGTTTTGCAAGTCGAACCAGGAATTTCGAGCCACATCTTTACTAGATGTATTTTCGCAGCAGAGGTTTGGTCTAGCATTTTGGGTTGGTGTAGGTTGAATCCTATTTTCGCTTTCGACGTCCGTGATCTTCTTATGCTTGTTAAGGCTTTAAAATGGGGAAGTATGAGAAACGGGTGATGCATGGTATCATTTTAACGACCCTTTGGTGCATATGGATTGCTCGAAACGAGCGGATCTTTCAAAGAAAACTATCAAAGCTATCGAGGTGGTTACCAAGATCAAATCGACTTCTTATTTTTGGATTACAAATAGATCGAGACATAAACATTTAGATTGGAATGATCGGTGTATGTGTCCTATTGGTTTGATGTAACTTGGTTTCCCTTACGGTCCTTGCTTTGAGGACTAGCTAGTGCCGTTTTTATGGTTGTATGAAATTTACCTTCAAAAAAAAAAAAAAAAAAGAAATAATAGATCACTACATTACAGAAGCAAGAGAAATAAAATAAAAATAAAAAATAAAATATTTATAGGTATGATTATGGTGAACATGTATGTGCGTTTCAAGATATGCTACTAGGTACCATATAATTACCCATTCCAAATACTTAGGTAGTGTTTGTTATGAAGGAATGGAATGTGAAATGCAATAAGTCATTCTAAAGAAATGAAAAAAAAAAACATGTTTGGTTACCATGTATGAATAGAATAGATCATTTCAAATGGAATGAAACTCCTTCCATTTTTAGGATTTTCATTCTTATGACTATGGATGTTTTTTTTTCATTCCTTCAAGAAATTAAAAAGTCAAAAAGCCAACAATTGTTATTACTATTATAAAATTATAATTACATTATAATTTTTATTATTATTTTCCAATTATAGTTATATTATTATTATTATTATATAATTATCGTTATTGTTTTGTATTATTATATAACTTTTATTATATTAGAACTATTACTATATTATCAATATATATTTTTTTAAATTTGATGAGTTAACATTTCACAATGCATGTACGGTTTAACTATCTCGTTGCAGCACGAGGGTCCTAAAAATAGTTATTATGAATATTCATTTATTATTAATATTATTTATTTTTATTTTTATTTTTATTTATTTTTTATTATTATCATGGTTTAAAAAAACGTTTGAGGCGTCCGTCTTGAGGCGCGCCTTGAGACAAGGCGGCAAGAAACCGCTTATGAGGCGGCGCCTCAAGGGGTTCAATTTTATCTACGCCTCTGAGGGCTGAGGCGATAATCTATAAACCGAATCTGAACCGCCTCAGCAGAATTAGGCGGCAAGAATAAGAGATTGACACCTGCTTGTATGAAATACTTTGAAGATCTTCCATAGTGATGAACAAATAGAGCGAGGACAGGGAAATGTTGAGCAGATGGAGAAAAGCTTGAATGACGGCTGAATATTAGGGTTAATATGAAGACAGGGAAACGTTGAGCAGATGGAGAAAAGCTTGAATGACGACTGAATATTAGGGTTAATATGCGGTGGAATGAAAGGAGATATCATTAGGGTTATGTATTTGTATTCTTTCTTTTTACTAAATTACATTTTTTACCCTTAATGTTTAAATTTATGTTAAAATTGACCTTAAACTTTTCCTAATATGTTTAATATTTTCTTTTTTTTAAGATATATAATTTTTAATCCCGCCTCGGGCTTACGCCTCGTGAGGCTAGGGAAAACGCCTCGAGGCACGATTCCGTTTTTTTAAACCTTGATTATTGTTACTAATAATAAAGTGATTAATCATTCCATTCTTACATGATAACCAAACATAACAATGAAATGGTAATGATCCATTTCATTCATTTGTCCATTCCATTTTCTCATCTGTTACATTACCCTGTATTAGGGTTTCAGGTTTACCAATGAGAGCCATGTTATTTTTATTCCTAGATCCAAGACGTCACAATTTCGAGGCCCATGTCAGCCGATATTATTCTCTTTTAGTTCCCAACCTGCAATATTGTTAAATAGCGGCCCATTCCACCTTAATTCCAGCCCATCTTTTCCTTTCCTTTGAGTTTTGAATGTTCATCATTTATTTTTTAGTTCTTTCTACAGAGCTTGTCTTAATGTAAATTCATGTTTAGCTAAAGTTCTTGTCAAATTAACAAACATATAAAAATAATATAATTTGTAAGCATATAAATGCATTTATCGAATAATTAATATGCAATAAAGCATATAAAATGCATTGATCAGTTAGTTAAGTATAGTCATACAAGGTGAAGCTATGAAACACTAAAGTTGGCTTGGAGTGGTGGATCAATTTAATTGGTACATACATACATAATTGTATAAAACTATAAAACTGTTCCTAAAACAGTTAATCAATTTTAAGTGTTTACAAAACAAATAACTAATAGGGATAACAACTGTTAACATGACCCGAAAGGCAAAAACTTGACCCGAACATGATACGGAAAAAAACAGGTTTTGAGTCAACTAACATGACCAGTTTAAAAAGCGGGTCAGGTCAGGTTCGGGTTAACCCGTTCTAAAAACAGGTCGGGTTCAGGTTGACCTATTAACTCGTTTCAGAATGCATATACTTTGTTTTTGTTTCCCATTTTTTAAGATATACTTGCATTTGCAATATTTATATCATTTTCAAGCTCTTAGATATTTTTCGCTAAATTACTCATTTACTCTACCTAATCCAAAGTATATTTATTTTGTTTTAAAAACTCTTATTATTTTTCAGAAAAACGCGTTAAATGAGTCGTGTTTTGACCAACCCGAATTTATGTAAGTATGAGTTATGATTAAACAAACAATAATATGGATCCATATTTCAACCCATAACCCGTCAACTTGACACAAATCACTCCCAATAACTGTTATTCAGTTCTGTTTTCCATTTAAATTATGGTTATACACGTTCTCTCTATCAGGAGCCGATCTTTCTTCACATTTTACTGGTGATACTATAAAATACTGTCAAATTGTCAATGGTGACAAAGTGGAAGCCATAAGGTTCAGATCTCTGCCTTTTTCATTACTTGAAGTTGATCAATTACCTCAATTTATGTAATTACTAGTTAGGGTTTCTCAATTTCTATCTTTCACAATTAGATTGCTTTATTAAGTTTCACTCCCTGCACTTTCAGTTGGCCTATTGGTTATCAATTAATTACGACTTTCTTAGTGGTTTTTCTTTTTTATGATTTGTCATTAGTTTTTCAAGCTCAAGCTGTGCTCAGGATTCGGCTCATTTATTGCAGACGTATTTATAACTAAAATTTTTATGTATGTATAATTTAACATAGTAACATACGTCACTTAATTATTTTTATCATAAATATATATATATATATATATATAACAATAGTTATTATTATATACATAGGATATGTGAAGCTCTGGCTCGAGCTCGTTTCTTAAATGAGCCTGAATAAAAGCATGGATTCGGGCTTGGGCTCGAGTTCGTTTAACCTCGACTTAATTCGAGTTTTTAACGAGCCGATCTCGAGTAGCGCACAAGTAGCTCGGCTAGTAACAATAGTAAGTTCAATTTGTTAACTTATGCAAATTGTGGTTCTTAAGTGAACAAACATGAACATTTGAAAAAAAAAATTGAACTCAATATCAATACAGTTGATCTCCTTGTTTCAAATCTACATAACCAGCAATATCTTTGTAATTTACTTATAATAATTACAAATCTTCATCTTCATTATCCGAATCACTCGAACTGCTACTGATAAAATTCGGGGGCAAAACCGGAAACTTCACCGACGGGCGTGTTGGCGACGTGGGCATAGGCGGCACCACCGCGACCGCCTCCTCTCCACCGCCGCTTCTCATCTTCTGCAGCTTTACAGCAATATCAACACAAGCCTTATCAACCATTTCAAGAAATGCTTTAACTATCACAAACAACTGAAACTGTTTTTTCCCTTTATCTTTTGAACCACCAACATGATAATATTCATTTGTTCTCTTAACAATCTCAATAACCCGCTCTTGTTCTCGTCTCAAATCGTGAATTTCGCGTTCTGCCCTCTCAACAAACTTCTCCATTTCCCTCAAAAACCCCCGCCAGCCACCACCACCGTCACATTCTTCCAGTGTTTTCATGATTTCATCCAAACGGTCACTTAACTTCTCACACGATGTCATAAGGGCATTATAGTCGATTCCCGCCGCTTTCTTGACATGAGAATACTCAGAACTTATGCCCCCTACGATAGGCAACCCGAGCATTATGTAATCTTTGCTTCGAGAAGCGTCACTCATTAAGTTAACCGTGCTGTTTCTTAAACTATGGTTTCGGTTAATCATGCATCTTTTACCCTCTAACCGAACAACTTCTTCAACAACAAAATGTAGCAAAGATGTCTTCCCATCACTACTTTTAACATCAGATAACTTCAAAAGCGAGTTCAAGTTAAAAGCTTGAGCGTTTCCTCTCGATGTTCCCGCATTCATTCGGTTTCCGGCTTTAAGAATCGCTTCTAGAAGCTTAACGAAAAGCCCGCGAGTTCTTAGCTCTTTGCAGGCCATTTCAAGTGTTTGCAACATGCTTTTAATTTGGGTCACTTCTGAGGTGTAGTTTGCCTTAAAGAACATAGCATTGAACCTAGTAAAAGCCGAAGGAACGGCTCGTAGAATATGGTAAAGAAACGATTCTGCATCGGCTAGCCTCGTGGTGTCTTGATCATAGTTGAGAATGAGTTGCTCTTCTTCTTTTGTTGGGGTGATTTTAGTGAGCTTTTCGAGGTTGTCGATGTCTAATCCTTTGCCTTCAAGAAGGCAGTCGATGATTTCTTGTCGGGAAACGACTAACGAACGGAGAATAATTGCTATGCTCTGTGATTTGTGCGTGTCGAGGATGAATCGTTGAGATGGTGGACCGGATTTCAGTTTGGTGTTTGGAGTTGTTGGTGAGTTGTTACCGCGAGGTGATTTTTTGTTTGCGGCTACGGTCCCGAAAAGTGCTTCCATGAGATCACCATTGAACCTGAATCATAAGACCATCCATAATAAAGAAACCCAAAAACACTTAAAAACATGCCTAGTCAATTACCACATATAAACAACGCTCATCCTTTAAAAACACGAAAATACTCACCCAAAAACTTTGCCACATCATCACCAGCATTTTTTTAACCACTCGTCTCTCTATACATTTTATAGCAAAAAAGTATGTGGGCCCACCACTATCCTTATTTCTTGTTCTTGGCCAAGAACTGCCCTAAGAAACGGGTGCAAAAAAACCGGATGATGTGGCGTTTTTTCGAGTTCTTTAAAACGCGCAAAAACCATCCATTGTGGATGCTCTAATGCACCCATATACGAGCCTGTTAAAAGTTTGAAAATTTACCTGAAAGAACCGTTATGCAACTGGTCCCACGCGGTGGGATGCCCCACATTAGCATTGACTTTATCCCAATGCAGCGGCTTGAGTTTGACTTTATCAGATGGTGGTGGTGGTTTTGATGATGAAGTCGAGCTACATGTTTTTGGCAGTAACAGTGGCGGTGGCGGTGGCGGCACATGACTCTTCTTTTCCACCACTACTGGCGTTGGCGGTGAAGGTGGTGTTGGTGGCGGAGACCGAGATGACGAACTTTTAATCAGGATTTCTTGATTCACAACAGGAGCATTATGTTGACTTTTAATTTCTTCTCCTGCAGGCCAAACATGAGACCCTGAAGATTTTCCTTTAAGTAAAGGAACTTGTTGAATTTGAGCATCAAATCTCTTTGACTTTCTCCCACCAAAGTCAACTACTCTTGTCATCCTCTTTTCTTCTTCTTTAACATTAATAACTTCTTTCTTAAAAACTGTTCTTTTATTCCCATGATCATCATCATCATCATAATCAAGATTCTTCCAGTAAAGCACATCTAGTCCTTCTTCATCAACAATCACCCCTTTGATCCCTTCAAACCTTGTAAGCTGGTTACTCATCATCACAACCGAGTCGTTGTTATTTCGGTTTTCGTTTCCACCATGCAAATTCGGTTTTTCCTTTTCTTTTTCTTTTCGGTAGTGTTTATACTTAACAAGAAGCAAACATAATAATCCTGATAAAACCAAAGTACTTGCTGCGGTTGCTGCAACCGCTTTAGCAACGGTTTTATTAGACGAGTTTGACGAGGTGCTGGTGGTGGTAGTGATGGGTGTAGGAGGTGTAATGGTATCTGTAAATGGCGGTGATGGTGGAAGTGGAGGAGGAGGAAGGTGGAATGGATAAAACACTTGTATGTTTTGAGGGGCAAGTTGGGAAGATGAATGGAGTATAAAATAATAAGAGAATAATAAGAGAAACAGCAATGTCTGGAATTGGATTGTGACAGCCATTGAAATGCAGAGTATGAATTTTGCTTGATTTCAGGAGGATTGATTATTTGTGTTCTGTCTGTCTAGGCTTAAAAGTATTTTTGGATTTGGTATATTGCTACTTAGAGTTTAGATGCCACTATCAAAAAAAAGAAGTTGGGCTATTACAATTCCATTTTCTTACATGGATTGGTGGGGTGGTGCCTTCACTATTTGTGTAAAACGACTAAAATACCCTCGTGTCATTTATTAACTTTATGTTTGTCTGGATCGCAAGAAAGCGTGTGACTTAGGTTACTTAAACTGGAAGTCTAAAAAATGACTAAAATACCCTTGTATGACGAGGTTGGCCGCCCGTTACAAGGGCACTTGAGTAATTTTGGCTAAGGTAATTGTCATGCAATTTATGGATAGAGGAGTTTGAACTGGTATAGCTACAAAACAACTAATAGGACAATTAGGCATAATCTTATAATTAATTAATATAATGTTGTTGGTAACGATAAATATGAAAAAATTGTCGCTTTCAGATTATCTGTACGGTTATATAAAGTCAGAAGGGGGAAGAAATAGTCAAAACTGACAATACACCTCATCTTCTCTAATTAAAACCATTACAATAAAATAAACTTTTAAAAACATTATTTGTTTATTCAAATGATTCGAACATGTAATTATAATTAGTAATTACTACGAAACATTGTTATATTTAATGAGTGTTAAAGAGATGGGCCAACAGACTGCTTACGTTGTATTAAGATAAAAAGAGAGCGAGAAAAACGTACGCAAAGTGGTTCACCTAAAATACATTTGATGACCCAAGTTGACCAACTACACCACCAACACAAAGTTGTTGACTCCTCAACGCAAGCGGCACATAGTCACACGGGCCCTTTAGATTTGAAATTTTAAGTTCCACTATATTATATTTTGTTTCAATTTGTCTAAGGTTCATATTGGGGCAACATACAAACGCATTTGACTAAACGTGTTTCGTAAGAGTCAACGGGATGGATTCACGAATTTATTCATTTAATTTTGCTTTTTTTTTGGAAGACATGTTTTATATTGCAACTTAGGTTTACCATTTAAAACAAGATTTGTAAGTAAAAAAAGAAGTAGGAATCAAGTTTATATTTTAAAGACAGTTCAATGTTATAGAACTCGCTACACGCTAGTCGGTTAATAAAATAGGGACCAATGATTAATCAGGATTAAAAAAGATTAATCGGATTGAAATTTATATGTAATTTCAAATACACACACACACATATATATATTATATCTATACTATATAATAAATAAAGGTTTTTCAATGTCATATGGCATCACACCAGATAACTTCTTATAAAATTTTTCCACCTCTTTCTCTCTTATTAAATGCATTTCTTTTTCTTATTAAAAGTTTTATAGTTAACTTTTTTTTCTTTTTAATCAATTATTTTCTCATTTTAATAATTACCTTTTGATTTAAAAAATTTATTACAAACATAAATATATTATTTAGTTTTATATAAATAATGTTGTATTAGTTATTAATATTAAGTTTTTATAATAAATGATTTTTTACGTTGATTTAGATAAAATAATTATTTTCAAAGAAAAAAATTTTCACTTTATGTTTGTTTTGTAATGAAGATTAATAAAAGCTAAAATCAGTCACTATAGATAGTTGATTTGTTTTTGAGACAACCTTTTTTAGCGCATGGTAATTATGTGTTTCATTATCTAAATTTGAAATAAAAAATAAAACGAAACTACTAATTTTGATATGCTTAGAGATTTACGAATTTCAACAATTTTTTATTTCTATATTGTGTAATCTGTAACTTATTCTACCATATATTATATCTTTTGAACATATTTTTTGTTTATCGCGTTGTGTTATTATTTAAATAATTTTATTTATTCTAACTCGTGTTCTACAGGAGTCTTAATGCCATATGTCATTACACATAATTGATCCTTACAAAATTTTCCCATTTATCTCTCATATTAAATATATTTCTTTTTCTTATTAATAGTTTATATTTTATTCTTTCTTTAATCTATTATTTTCTTTTTTAAATAATTATTTACTGGTTTAAAAAAATCAAGACCAACATAAATATATTATTTAGTTTTATATAAATATATTGTATTAGTTATTAATGTTAAGTTTTTACAAGTAACGAATTTTCACATTGATTTAGATAATATAATTAATTTCAAAGAAAATTTTTTTTCACTTTATGTTTGTTTTGCAAGAAGATTAATAAAAGTTAAGGCCAATTACTTAGATGATTTGTTGTTTTTGAGACAACCTGTTTTAACACAAAGTCAGATATGTGTTCCGTTATCTAGAGTTGAAAAAAACAAAATGAAACTACTAATTTTAATATGGAGGATAAGTAACAAATATTTTTTACAAAAAAAAATAATTAAAGATTTACGAATTTTCAACAACTTTTTATTTCCATGTCATGTAATGTGTAATTTATTTTACTATATACTATATATTTATATCTTTTAAACATATTTTTTGTATTTCACATCGTGTTATTAACTTATTATTTTAATAAATTTATTTATTCTAACTCGTGTTCAACATGGGTCTTAATGCTATATGTTATTACACATGATCGATCCTTATAAAATTTTCCCAGCTCTCTCTCATATTAAATATGTATTTCTTTTTCTTATTAATAGTCTAACATTTATTTTTTTTCTTAATCTTTTATTAATTTTCTTTTTTAAAATTATTTCATGGTTTAAAAACTTTAATATCAACATAAATATATTATTTAGTTTTACATAAATATATTGTATTAGTTATTAATATTAAGCTTTTATAAGTAATCGATTTTCACATTGATTTAAATATAATAATTAATTTCATAGAAAGAAATGTTTACTTTATGTTTGTATTGTAATGAAGATTAATAAAAGTTAAGATCAACTGCTTTAGATGGTTTGTTTGTTTTTGAGAAACTTGTTTTAACACACGATCAGCTATGTGTTTCATATTTAGAGTTGGAACCAAAAACAAAATGAAACTACTAATTTTAACACGAAGGATAAAGTTACAAATTAAATTGCAAATATTGTATACAAAAAAATATTTAGAGATTTACGAATTTTCAACATTTTATTTCCATATTGTGTAATTTATTCAACCATATATTATATTTTTATATGTTAAACATATTTTTATATTTCACATTGTGTTATTATTTAAATAAATTTATTTATTTAACCCGTGTTCTACATGGGTACCTAACCTAGTGTTGTATATAAAGGGATTTTATCAAAGCTTGTAAATTTGAGATTACAAACTTCTTATTGTTTGGATAGTATATTTATTTTTTTTATCTTTAATTTTGTTCATTTATTTCAAATAACATATCTTATTTTTTATAATTTAACAAATCTCGTGTAATACACGGGTTCAAAAGCTATAAATTAATAAACAAAAATAATGATGATGATGTGTTCTAATCATATTCAATCTTAACTTTAATGTTCCTCCTATTTTTGATCTTCATTCCCCTTAATCCATGCTATATATAGGTCATGTGTTTAATTGATATGACCCATTAGTTGTAACCCATATGAAAAAAAAATGTTTAATGTGATTTAAATAATAATAGCTTTTACTAATCAATTGCATCTAATTTTACTATTAGATATAGAACATTTGACCAAAATTTCTAAAAAAGAACATATAAACCATTGAATATCTATAATAAGTTTAAAAACAAACAGTGAATTATTAAATTAGTTTAATAGTGATTTATGAACCTTGTCGTATAATAATTAGTGAGCTATGTTTATTAGGGGTGTTCTTTGGGTTCATTTTTCGGGTTTCGGGTTTTTCGGGTCGGGTTCTTCGGGTTTCAAAGTCTTAAATCTTGACCCGAAACCCAACCCAAATCTCTTACGAGTTTTTCGGGTTCGGGTAATTCAGGTTTGGGTTTTTTCGGGTCGGGTTAATCGGGTTTCGAGTATCCTAAAAAACAAACAAACAAAAGAAAAAAAACACAAAAAAAATAAAAATAAAAAAATTAAGAACGACAATGCTAAAATTAAAACAACATATTCTTCTTTGCTTATAACAAAATAATCAAATAACAAACCAACATAGCTTGATAAAACAATTCAAAAGAAGAGTAAAACTAACTCGAGCCTTAATCATATTCAATCGGGCGTGATTTGGTTGTTCGATTTCGGTTGCTATTAGTAATAAACGGAAAACATAAATTAATAATAAACAATCGATCCATAATAGTTAGAATGACAACAATCAATTAGAGCTAGATTATGATAACTTTAGTGGCTAATACTTAGCTTATTATACATAAAAATATATTTATTTTAAAACTAGAAGTTTATTTGGGTTTTTCGGGTTGACCCGAAACTTATAAATCAACCCCGAAAACCAACCCATATTACTTCGGTTCGGGTTCGGGTTAGTCTTTTCTCGGGTTCGAGTTCTTCGGGTCGGGTTAGTTCGGGTTCGAGTACGGATTTTTTCGGGTCTGGTTTTGAGTTTCGGGTAAAAGTGACAGCCCTAATGTTTATAATAGATATATAGTTATGTGTGTACTACAAACGTTGAATAAATATACAATATTTATAATCTTACAATTTGTAAAACACTATTTAACTTACATTTGTATTGATCATATAAAACATCTTTAATATGTTTAGGTACCAATAATTGATTTTATGTCTTTAAACATTATTTCAATCTTAAGAAAATGTAAATTTTAAATATGTAGCATTTTAAGTGTGTGCGATTATATTAAAATTAATCTATAAATTCAAAAAAAGCCCTAAATTATGTATGATTAAATACCTAAATTTCGTTCATTTAACAAATCACCTGTAATACACGGGTTCAAAAGCTAGACACACACACACAAAGTTTTTATATAAATATCAAATTTTGATCAACGTTGATTAAACGGCGATTAATTGGCCACTAGTCGGTGGGGTACTGACTAGCAATTAATTAGTGTCTAGATGTGAGTTTTACAACCATAATTAAACCAAAATTAAACGTAAGTGTTTTATACTTATTTGCATTTTTTTTGTTAATGGTTATAAGTTTATAATTATAGGTATTAATAATATGCAAATAAAATAATGATGGTAAACAAGTTTTGTTTGTGCTAACCAGCTTGCTTATTTGAGCATGTGTTTGATTAAGCCTGAGAGCACTACACCACTACCCCTTTACCATAACTAAAAGGGGAAATAATGGACTTTTATTAAAAGCAAAACGCGTCAATGGATATAATCTTGCCTATGATGCTTCCCTGGCTACAATTTTCGATATATTATCTATTATCTAATTTATATAATTGTGAAGTTTGGTGCCGCAAAGTCCCTATTGGGTCACTTTGCGACATCCTAGTGGTAGTATTTTTTTTTGTTTTTTTAAAGTTTCGGCCCGTAATATACGTAATGAAAATCTGCCGATTATGAATTTTGTTTTTGTTTTAGTTATGGTACCGTGTCTAACGTCACGGAAACCGACCGAATTCGCGTAAACTCACCGCGTTTTGCTTTAGTTCCAGTACCGTAATGAAAACCAGCCGAATACTGATTTTTGTTTTTTTGTTCCGGTACCGTAACGAACATGATGAAAACTAATTGATTTCGCGTAGACTCAACCGCCTCAATGCCTGGGATCGATAATGGTCAGGTTTTACCAACGACTGAGTTTTACCAACCGACGCCATGCCATTGGTCCACCCCAATTTTTATACATATTTTTTTGTTTCATTTTTGCCTTAGTTTCGATACGATAATGCACGTAACCGAAACCGACCGAATTCACGTTGACTTACTGTATTAACGTTTGGGTTTTACTACCGTCTGGGTTTTACGGACTTGCCCGCCGCAACGCGCCGGGAAAATACTAGTTTTAAGTAAATAAAAAATATGTTGCTTTATTAACTTTTATGTGATATTAGCTTCTTTTAGAGCTAACTGCTAAGTCTACACAAATGTTATTAGTGGTCGTAGGTGTTCAACCAATCAAAATCAAACTTGTTCTAAGCTATTATGCATCCATAGTGGTTTAAAAAAAAAACACCACAACCTTGTCACAACAAAACACCCTAACAAAAATTAGACATCCGGATTCACCCATCAAAATTAACTAAAATAATATTTCGCTTAACTAAAGAAATGGGGTGATGTATGGTTGTGATTGGTTAAAAAAATACATAAAAAAAAAGTTTGTGTAACACCATGTTTTAACCAACGCCCAAAACGCCCCATGTCATAGTGGTGTGGGGAAAATTATTAAACTAGTTAGTACAGGGAACTCAAGATCCAAGTATGCTCTTATAAATTACAATGGGAAAAATTATTAAATCAGTTAAGTTGACGTACTTTTTTTTAACAAAATAGTCATTTAACCAAAAAAGCCCCTGGTTGCCAGCCGCTAAGCTCTATAAAGCAGCAACTAAGCCTTCTTGCCGCCGACTAAACACCAAAAGAGCCTCTGGCCGCCGGCTAAGCCTTCTAGCTATCGGCTGAACACTAAAAAAACTCCTAACCACTGGTTAAACACTTGAAAAGACAAGACGACTAGCTAGGAAAACACTATAAAAGTTTTTTTTTAAAAAAAGCCCGTAGATTCCAGCTCAACCTCAAATTTTGATGCTTATTTTGAAACATTTCTTGGTCAATTAGACTATTTTTGGAAGGCGAGAAACGAGAAGATCTTTGAAGGTAAACAGGTGAAGATGAAAGATTTGATTAGAGTAATTAAATCGCTCGGATTTTTCTTTGGTATAAATATAGATTAAAAAATAGGAATATAGATTGGTCAAGGTGGTGCAATTTTTCCTTCATGTAGCTCTTTTCTTTGTTTAGTTGGTGGCGTCTCTTCGTTTGCTCCGGTGCTGTTTATAAAACTCACAGTTTGGAAAAAAAATTATTTTTGGTAAATTTCAGTTATAATGTACATTTAATTTAATTATCCTTTTTCCGTTTGATCCAAATATATGCAATTTATCTGGATTATGGATCCAATGACTTAATCGGCTGCTGTCCCGTTACAGCCATTAAGGGCCCATTTAAAATGCTGGGTCTATTTTATTAGCATAAACTCATTGCTTATTATTTTGTTTTTACTCTTTTAAGTACTAGACTATTAGTGTATTAACTGTCCCGTATTATAGATTTATAGAATATTATGGTTTTCCCTAGGTCGAGAGGGCATGCTTTTATGCGCTTTCTTACTGTTTGCCAAGTAGTCCCTAAATATTGGAAATTGACTAGCCTTACTCCTTTCAGGGCTTCATTCCTCTTGACTCATCACGCACTTGCCTTATTCAGCATTTTAATCTATGATCGTGTTCCTTCCGATATATTATATATATATATATATATATATATATATATATATATATATATATATAATCATTATGCACAATAATGACGGTTTTAATTCTAAGGAACGGTTCCGAGTCAATATGTTTATGACACAAAGTGCATTCATGAATGTTATATAGCCCCACTAAACTACTACGGCCTGTGTTATGGCTGTTCGTAAAACAATCATTAACCTAAAGGCCGGCCACCATGGGCGGATCCACCATGTAATTGGGTGGCTCTCAAGAACCACCCGAATTTCGATATAATAGTGCATTGGTATATAAAAAATAATAGAGTGAACCATCTTATAAGTTACAAATTAAAAAGAAACCATCCTAATTTGAATATAAGCTGCTAGTCCAGTGGATAACCTTTAGCTTGGTTAATTGAAGTTCACAACTTCATATATGTTTTACACTATTTTTTTTATTTTTTTCTCTCCAGCTTTTTAGGGTCATAAACCAAAATTTTTAAACCAAGATACAATTACAAACGTCATTCTCTGCCTCTCTCCCCTCTTCATCATGATTTGCAGGCGCCACACCTCCTTTCTCTGGTAGTTCGAGCATCCGGTCGAACGATCGTATTTATATTATGTAACAATTTCAAAAGATGAAGACTCGTAGAGAACCACTATAAGTATGTTTTTTTAATTCATCAAAATTATTGTATTGATATTATGTGTTTTTTAATTTCGAATGATGGTGTATTTTTATTATTTTATTGTATTTTTATTATGTAATGAATCGACCCGAACCATCGAACCAACCCGAAATATTTATATCCGATTCCATAAAAGTTAAGTATCTAAAACTAGTGCACCACCTGAAAAAAATTCCTGGATCCGCCACTGCCGGCCACCTCGAGGCACTTGGGAGACACCTATGCCTACGACATACCAAATTTTCTAAATATTGGGTCTACTTAATCACGCTTAACCACATGAGTTCCTGGATACTCCTGCATATTTTTGAAATGTGTCTTTTAAAAAGTGTATGATCCTTGGGTCCACTGACTGAGAGTTGGGAGTCCTCCCGTGATGTGTTTATAACAAGATGAAACCGGTAATTCATATCGGGATGGTTGCCCTTGACAACCATCTAGGGTGCCATACAGGGCCTCAATAGGCGATCCTATGAACCATTCCTAGTTCCTACCTCCCTTTGATGATTCCAGATCAAAAGGCAATCTGAATGACCAATATATCGCCATGTT
>NW_027499933.1:0-50492 GCF_021521415.1 Bidens hawaiensis | reverse complement strand
CGAGGATGGAAGACATCCTATTATACCCGGTGTGCGCGCCGAAAGTGACATGCGTGTCATCTTTGGATGGAGGACGTCCAAATAACAGGCTAATGCCAACGCCACGGCTACCGGCTAATGCCAACGCAAGTGCTACAGGCTAACGCCAACGCCAGTGCTATAGGCTAATGCCAACGCCAGTGCGACAGGCTAACGCCAACGCCATGGCTACAGGCTAACGCCAACGCCAGTGCTACAGGCTAATGCCAACGCCACGGCTACAGGCTAATGCCAACGCCATGGCTACAGGCTAATGCCAACGCCATGGCTACAGGCTAATGCCAACGCCCGTGCTAAATTAAAGGTTGGGATTCCTTATAAACCCATATGGCCACACGCCGAATTAATGGCATGCGTGTCATCTTATGATAAAAAGGTCCGCATGCCAAACTCACCATCATGATTTAAAACTTCTTACAACCCGAAGCAAAGTATACGCACATGAAAAAATGTCCATATAGAAAGCATTGGGTTAAAAAAGCACTACTCCTCGCTCCTGAGCATTCCTTATAAGTCCAACACTTCACCAAACCGCGTGCACGCCCAGGAGAAGCACTGGACTAGGGGGACTTGTAAGTGTAGGGTACGTCAAACCCGGTACGACCTTTTATTTATTACATAATATATTATGTTGATTACATTATTATTATTGTCTACTAATTAGGCCCATTGGGCTAGGGGTTTGTGGAGGTAACCCCTAACCAGGCCTGGCCCAATAAAGGTTAGGGTTCATGATGGTAGCCATGGAGTCCCTATATAAGGAGCCTTCATCATTCATTGAAAGGACCTTCTCTTGGACCCTTGGCTCCCACATATATTTGTGTCTGTAAACAAGAGTTCATTCTCTTAGCAGTCACCTCCACTCCCCCACTTTTATATGACAGATCTGAGCAACCGGAGAAGGAGATCAAGGCGGCGGTTCGTTCATCTTGAAGACCGGGGAATCTGGACATGGATCCGACCCGGATCCATTCCATGTTTCTTCAATGATCACATCATAAGTTTACACTCATATCCTAAATTTCTAGAGCAACAATGCCCAGCCTTGGTTAGAATCCCGTTGGGTTCCATTCACGTCGGAAGTACGTTGAACTGTCAATTACGGTAGATTCAGGTGCATCGGTCTTTCCTTCTATCGCATGTTAACCACTTTCTTTTACTTTTCCATTTTCTTCATAATAGATCATGCCACAAAATTCCGTTGGGGTTTGTTTGTTAGACGTTCTATTAGTATAGGCTGAGATACTGACAATTACCTTACTTGGCTTACAAGAATAATTATTTATTGGACGTGGAGTTGATGAGAATATTATTTATTGTTGAAAATTTGGACATGACTAAATATAAGAATTCGTAATATCCTATCTTATCCCAACTTATCAAATTCTAGCTTGGTTAAAGCCTAGGTACTTTATCAAATACTTAATTCGCTAAAACCGATGGCTCTGATACCAATCTATCACACCTTGACTTACGGCCTAAGCGTGTGACCAATACTTGATACCTGTTTTGAAATTTTATCAGAGTTTTAGCGGAAGTCTTTAGTTTATAATAAAATATTAGTTTATATTTTGAAACATTAGTTCATTTGTAAAATATAATAAAATATTTGATTTAATTGAAAGCTTCTCGAATAATAGATATTTGAGGGTTTGATTTTATAAAACTTGTTTAAATATGTTTGCAATATTTTAATAATTTAAAATAGTGAGCCATCTCTACCTTGCGGGCATCAATCTTCATGAGTTGGCTATAATTTCATGCTACCTGTGCTAACTTTATTTCCTGTAATATTTCGGGGGGGGGGGGGGGGAATACGCCAGCGATATGCTGGTGAATCGTTAACTCTAAAAACATTTTATAAATCTTTCTTTGACCGACAAGATAGTTTTCGTGAAACAATCTCAGCAGAAACGTCTATTATTTCTGGGATTTGTACCACTTGCCATACACACACAATTACGGTTCTCCGGGAACTGACGCCCTTTGGGAACTGACGCCCATTGGGAACTGATGCCCATTGGAGAACTTTTATTATGATCTCTAGTCTGCGGCCACGTAGCCTTGAATGATAGACTATATTAATTATGTTTGGATCCAGACACATGTGTACTCGGTCTTAGTTGCTTTTATTTTCTATCTTGTATTTTAATAGGGATCACGTAATCCCATAAATCTTTATTTGACTGACTTTATTTAAGATAAACAACCCGTTTATCTTGACTGAAAAAGGTGTTGGAATATCGTATGCCCGAGACACGTAATTAGGTTAATGTGGCTAGTTGTGTTTGATCCAAGTCGGGTCATACCCAATAACGAGTTAGACACACACCAATTATGTATTTGTTGAGATATGATCTATAAAACAAATACAGAACACGACACATTCAGAAATCGGGTTTCTGAATAATTACTTGAAAGTGTTAAATAAATTAATTGGTTAATTTATTTATTCAAATAATTATTATTGGAATGATTATTTAACTATGTGTTCTTTTGTAAAAAGGTTTATAAAAGATGGGGTGTTTATATATTTATTTTATACTTTATAAAATAAATAAAATAAAAATAAAAAAAAAAAAAAAAAAAAAAAAATAATATAATAATTGGGGCCGGTTTTGGGTGGGCCCCACACCCCATGATTTGGTCAAGATCTTGTCATGCATTTGGTGAATGGTTGTGTGTGAACTTAACTATAAACCTAACACCATGTTGGATGATGGTGTGTAATGATAAAAGATCAAGATCAAGATACATATAATATACTTTCAAGTAAACAAAAACACAACTCTCTTCCTTTCTTTCTTTCTTGCTTGTTTAACGGCCAAAAGAAAAAGGAAGGGCTCGGGTCTCGGGTTTTTCGTGTTCAAGCTTCCTAGCATAGCTCGGTGTGTGTTGGAGGCTCGGGGTATATTCCGTTTGAGTGTTTTCCTTTGAAAGTCTAGCATTCACATCATCATCTTCTTCAACCATCTACTAAACTCTTAAAGGGTTAAGAATGTAAGTGTTTACAAGCTTGATAGTTTAGCTTTTCCGTATCATTTGATCCTTGCTTCGGGTTTCTAGTAAATAGATTATTGGTAATCTTATAACATGAATAAACTAGGTTATTCATGAACATATACATATATAAACACATGGATACATATGTTTAGTTTGTAAATATCACGCTTCCGCCTTAATTGTGACTAGTTAAATGGTTAACTAAGCTTGTTAATTTCATAGAAACCCAACAAATGGCATCAAGAGCCGGGATACGGGAAACTAAGCTTCGGGTTCTCGGTTTTATATTTTTTCCCCTTGAAAGATTTTATACAAAAATTAACATGCATGATTTTTTTTTGTATTTAATCTTGTTATTGTTTTTGGCTTTGTTCAAAAAAAAAAAAAAAAAAAAAAAAAATTAAAACCGAGTAAATGGGCCGAAGCCCAATTCGGGTGAATTTGGGCCGAAGCCCACTTTAATATGGTTATTGGGCTAACCGGAAATTAAAGGGAAAAACTATATGGGCCGAAGCCCATTTTTGGTTAAATGGGCCGAGCCCATGAGTTTTTTAATTGGGCCGAAGCCCATGTGTTTTGCACATGTGGGCCGAAGCCCATAATCACGTTATTGGGTCAAGCCCAAATTGGGTTGGACTAGGCCCGATAAAGCCAAGGGGTTTTGGAACGGGTTCCTAAGACATAACGGGTTATGTTTGTTAATACTAGACCGAGCCGTAGACCAAGTGGATGTTTGTTTGTGGTTGATGTTGTGATTGTAGTTAATTATTCAAGTTTCGGTTTGTAATAATTAATTAGGGGCAATTTTGTAATTTTGTAATTATTTATTCATATGGGTATGTAATAAATAGGTTATTTGTAATATCTTTATTTTATAGAAAAATGTATTAGGACATTTATTTTGTAAAATAAAGAAGATTGCAAAATTGGAAGTTTGGGCCTAATTGGGCCGGGTATGGTAATAATGGGTCTCACAAGCCCATTAAGGGATTCAAGCCCAAAAGGACCTAAGCCCACCAATTGAGCCCAAATGGAAGCTTATGGAAGCTAAGGCCCAAGTTCAAGCCCAGTGGATCACAACGGGGTTGAAGAAGATGCTCGAAGCATTTGGATGCGGGATCGAGTGGGAGCTACAACATCCATGTGTCATGTGTCCCTTAGGATTGGACCTAAGACACACACTTGTTTCGGCTAACAAGTGTGGTCTAATTTAGTGGCTCGTGTCTAGTATAATTGTGTATGCTTGTTAATTGATTGTTTGATTGTGTGGTTGTTAGATATTAGGATATCAACTTCGTCACATAGAATTAATTAACAAAGCATAAAACGGGTTCTAATAATTATCGGTAATTACGTGACACATAGTTTAATAAAATGGATTTATTAACTAGCCGTCTCACGCCCATAATAAAATGGCTTTATTATAAATTAGAATTTTGAAAAATGGTTTCAAAATATCGTGTTACTAAATGCATGTTAGAACATGATTTAAAGTTTTACAACTAGAATTATTAAAACTAAAAATTCCCTTTTTAAAATTAAGGATAATAAGTTAAAACACCATCCTTTTGTATAACGCTTAACATATTAGTAAGCTCTTAGTGGGAAAAAGGTCACCTAACCACGTAGAGTAAATTAATATGTTGAGGTAATATTGGCATATAAATGGGAAAAAGGTCACCTAACCGTTTGTATGTTAATATTACAAGTTGATACAAGTAGGACGACTTAAATTAGAACCATGTGAAGAGGGTCACCCAAGCATGGGGTCTAATAGGTGTTGATGGGATAAACATGCCGACACGAAATATGATTTCGAATCGGTCCCATAAACTCTAGAAGTTGCAAAAGGGTTTGCAATTGTTATGAATAACTACCTTGATAAACCGACAATGGGAAAAAGGTCACCTAACCGGAGTCGGGTTTATCGTTGGATTCTAGATTTTAATTATTAATTATATTTGGTATATATAAAAAGGGTATTAATAATTAAAAGGTAAAACACTAAAATGAACTTAAAATTCTGCAGATGGCCGCACACGTCGACGACAACATAATCCCTAACGTCCAAAACGTATCTCTCCGATCTATTCTCGCTAAAGACCGTCTTAACCACAATAACTTTTCGGATTGGTTCCGAAATTTAAGGATTGTTCTAAAACAAGAAAAATTATATCATGTTTTGGAAACACCTATCCCCGAAGAACCGGAAGAGGGAAGTGAGGTCGAATATATGAATTGGGTCAAACTCACGGAAGATTCCATTCAAGTGTCATGCCTCATGTTGGCGACTATGGTTCCCGAAATCCAAAAGGATTTCGAAAACCATAATGCGTACGACATGATTACTCAACTTAAGGAAATGTTCCTTAAGCAATCAAGAGTTGAAAGGTTCGAAACGGTTCGAGCCTTGCATGCATGTAGAATGGATGATAATCAACCAGTTTCAACTTATGTACTTAAGATGAAAAGTTACATTGATCGCCTCGCCAAGCTCAATTGTCCCATCTCAAAAGAGTTAGCAACGGATTTGATCCTTAACTCTTTGTCGAAAAGGTTCGACACTTTCGTATTAAATTATAACATGAACGGGTGGGACAAAACCATTGGAGAACTTCACTCAATGCTTAAAACAGCCGAGGCGAGCATGGGCAAAAGGGTTTTACCCATGTTTGCGATCAATGAAGGTAGATCCAAGAATCGATCTCAACCCAATCTTAAGGCTAAGGTAGCCAAAAGAAAGGGTCCTCCTGTGCATCTTAAGGGTAAGGGCAAATCACCGGTTATGGCAAAGAAACAAAAGGTTATGGAACCGAGGGGTCATAAGGATGATCCTTGTTTTGGTTGTGGGGAGACCGGACACTGGAAACGCAATTGCCCGGTCTACCTAAAAGAGCTAAAAGACAAGAGGAATGCGGCGCATACCTCGGGTAATGTCTTTATGATTAATGTTGAGCTAAATCTTATTTCTTCTAACACATGGGTATTGGATACCGGATGTGGAACTCATATTTGCAATTGGTTGCAGGGGTTCAAAAAGAATGAAGACTTAAAGAAGGGCGAAGTGAATCTTTTCATGGGCAACGGTGCAAGGGTGCACGTGGTCGCTAGAGGAGACTTCACTTTATCGCTTCCAAGTGGTTTGGAAGTTGTTTTGAGAAATGTTTTGTATGCTCCTAGTTTGACTAGGAACATTATTTCTGTGCACCTTCTTAGACAATGTAATTTTGACTTTAAATTTGTAAGATCAGAAATGCATGTATCATCTAATGGTATCTTTTATTTTAAAGCTGTACCAAACAACGGTATTTATGAATTGGTTCATGATAATACCTTAAATAGCTCATTATATCAAACTTCTACTAAAAGACTCAAAAAGGATTTGAGTGATTCCTACATTTGGCATTGTCGCCTTGGACACATAAACAAGAATCGTATAAATACTCTCCAAAAGAAAGGTCTTTTGAAAACAAACGAGTTAGGTTCGTTTGATGAGTGTGAATCTTGTATTCAAGGCAAGATGACCAAAGAGCCTTTCAAAGGTACAAATGAAAGGGCTAAGGATTTGTTAGGTATCATACATACGGATGTATGCGGACCTTTCAAGCCAACTAGTAGGAATAGTGAAAGGTACTTCATTACCTTTACCGACGATTTTAGTCGATATGGGTATGTTTATCTAATGAAACACAAACATGAAGCCTTTGAAATGTTCAAAGAATTTCAAAATGAAGTACAAAATCAGCTCGACCGAACAATCAAGGTACTCCGCTCCGATAGAGGAGGCGAATACCTAAGTGATGCTTTTCAAAGTCATCTTAGAGATTGTGGAATTATTTCACAGCTCACTCCTCCTGGAACTCCTCAACATAACGGAGTATCCGAGAGGAGGAATCGAACACTGTTGGACATGGTTCGATCAATGATGGCACGAAGCTCACTACCGCCATCATTTTGGGGATATGCGCTACTCACAGCGGCTCGTATTTTGAATATGGCCCCGACCAAAAAGGTGGATCGAATACCCTATGAAGTGTGGCATGGAAATGTTCCATCCTTTTCATATTTAAGGGTATGGGGATGCATAGTTTATGTTAAACGTGACACCCCAAATAAACTTGAGGCTCGATCCATCAGGTGTATCTTCATAGGATACCCAAAGGATGATATAGGATATATATTCTATGATCCTAGTGAACAAAAAGTGTTTGTTTCACGCAAAGGATACTTCTTAGAAACTAGGTTCCTTATGGAAGGACCTAGTGAAAAGAGAGTGGAACTTGAAGAGGTTCAAGAATCACTGGATGATACACAGTTGGTCGATACTAGCTTTCAACATGAGGATGTTGAAGATGATCAAATGGTTGATCATACACACGTTGCTCGCAGATCTAATAGGATTAGTCGACCTCCCAAGAAATATGGATTTCTTGTGGATGATTGCTACTTGGTCGATTCGGATGAACCGATCTCCTACAAAGATGCTATGTCACAACCTGATTGTGACAAGTGGCTTGAAGCCATGAGCGCCGAGATGCAATCCATGCACGATAATCAAGTTTGGGAATTGGTTGATCGTCCACTTAACTCCAAACTGGTTGGATGTAAGTGGGTCTTCAAAAGGAAGACCGATATGCATGGAAATTTAGATACTTACAAAGCACGACTTGTAGCAAAAGGTTTCACGCAAACTCAAGGGATTGATTATGATGAAACCTTCTCGCCGGTCGCGATGCTTAAGTCGATTAGGATATTATTTGCCATTGCAGCTCATTTTGATTATGAGATATGGCAAATGGATGTCAAGACCGCTTTTCTAAATGGATATCTTGAGGAAGATGTCCATATGGTTCAGCCTGAAGGTTTTGTCGATCCATCTAATCCAGATAAAGTTTGTAAGTTAAAGAAATCAATCTACGGGTTGAAACAAGCATCACGGATGTGGAATCATCGTTTTAATGAAGAAATCAAAGCGTTTGGTTTCGTCCAAAACAGTGATGAGGCGTGTGTGTATAAATGGGCTAGTGGGAGTATAATCATTTTCCTTATTTTGTATGTCGATGATATACTTTTATTTGGAAATGATATACCAAGTATGGAAAACGTTAAAGCGTGGTTAAGTAGTCGTTTCTCAATTAAGGATCTTGGAGAAGCGACATATATCTTGGGAATAAAGGTCTATAGGGATAGACAAAGGAAATTGATCGGACTCAATCAAAGTGCGTACATTGATAAAATCCTGAAAAGGTTCAGGATGGAAAACTCTAAGAAAGGTTTGGTACCTATTCCTAGAGGAACCGTGTTAAGCTCATCCCAAAGTCCTAGCTCTAAGGAAGAGCAGGATAGGATGAAGCATGTTCCTTATGCTTCGGCAATAGGATCTATTATGTATGCAATGATGTGCACTAGACCGGACGTCTCGTATGCTTTAAGCATAACGAGTAGATACCAGCACAACCCAGGTGACAGTCATTGGATGGCTGTCAAGAATATATTAAAGTACCTTAGAAGGACTAAGGATATGTTTTTAATATATGGGTCTGGTGAGGAGGAACTCGTCGTAAAGGGTTACGTGGATGCGAGTTTCCAAACTGACCGAGATGATTCTCGATCACAGTCGGGATATGTCTTCATTTTGAATGGAGGCGCTGTCTCTTGGAAGAGTTCGAAGCAGGATGTTGTCGCGTTATCCACTACAGAATCTGAGTACATCGCCGCTTCAATGGCAGCCCAAGAGGCTGCATGGATGAAAAAGTTCATCATGGATCTAGGGATTATCTCTACCATTCAGGAGCCCCTAGAGATATTCTGTGACAATGAGGGTGCTATTGCACAGATCAAGGAGCCTCGTGCTCATCAGAAAACGAGGCACATTGAGCGCAGATTCAACTACATAAGGGATGAAGTTGAAAAGAGAAAGATATGTATTCATAAAGTTCATACCGATCAAAATATTGCGGACCCACTCACGAAGCTCCTCGATAGGCCAAAGCATGAGGGTCATGTTTGTGCATTAGGACTTCGGTATTCTAGTGAGTGGATTTAATCTGTGTTTAGTGTTTGTATAAGAACGAATATAATGGGTATCTCATGAAATTAATTATGTTTAATTATTCAATGAGTTATGTTCTATATTTGCATGTTTAATCCATGAATGACTTATGTTGTTCTAAACGTCCGTAGTCGATCATGCTTGTGGGAACAGGCATGAAGGTAAGACTATTATGAACTGGGATTGGTTGATATTCATGTGATGAATATAGGGCATAGGTTTGCCACCAAGGTTTATAAATATTTGTGGGATACAAATATTGGACATGATCCGCTCTCAAGGATCACTGCATAGAGTTAGTGCAACTGATCATAAGTAATCCTTGAGTAAAGGCGAGTATTATTGTGTCCTTTGACCTGAGATGCATATTGGATCTGTTTTTCCATCAAGTCTGATAACTTGACTCTCTTCTTTGTTTTTCGGTAACACGATGACGTAAAAGAAAGAGCTCAGATATCATACGAGATGTCAACAAGGATGTATGCAGTCAAGATGGGATTTGTTCCTCTTATGTGTTGAGAGTTTAGATGTCTAAGGCCTGTTAAGTTAAATCAATGAGAGAATGATCAATCTGTGTCTCTTCGATTTGACAGGACATCTAGCAACAAAGGGATGTAATGATAAGACTTACCTATATCATATCAAGTATGGACTTGAATGGGATGATGTTATTGAATGGCACTTAGTCAAACACACTAGGGATGGTGAACTGTTGTTAGGCGGTATTCACCATTAGCGTTAACTACCTATGAGTCTCGTGCAAGTGGGAGATTGTTGGAATATCGTATGCCCGAGACACGTAATTAGGTTAATGTGGCTAGTTGTGTTTGATCCAAGTCGGGTCATACCCAATAACGAGTTAGACACACACCAATTATGTATTTGTTGAGATATGATCTATAAAACAAATACAGAACACGACACATTCAGAAATCGGGTTTCTGAATAATTACTTGAAAGTGTTAAATAAATTAATTGGTTAATTTATTTATTCAAATAATTATTATTGGAATGATTATTTAACTATGTGTTCTTTTGTAAAAAGGTTTATAAAAGATGGGGTGTTTATATATTTATTTTATACTTTATAAAATAAATAAAATAAAAATAAAAAAAAAAAAAAAAAAAAAATATAATAATTGGGGCCGGTTTTGGGTGGGCCCCACACCCCATGATTTGGTCAAGATCTTGTCATGCATTTGGTGAATGGTTGTGTGTGAACTTAACTATAAACCTAACACCATGTTGGATGATGGTGTGTAATGATAAAAGATCAAGATCAAGATACATATAATATACTTTCAAGTAAACAAAAACACAACTCTCTTCCTTTCTTTCTTTCTTGCTTGTTTAACGGCCAAAAGAAAAAGGAAGGGCTCGGGTCTCGGGTTTTTCGTGTTCAAGCTTCCTAGCATAGCTCGGTGTGTGTTGGAGGCTCGGGGTATATTCCGTTTGAGGGTTTTCCTTTGAAAGTCTAGCATTCACATCATCATCTTCTTCAACCATCTACTAAACTCTTAAAGGGTTAAGAATGTAAGTGTTTACAAGCTTGATAGTTTAGCTTTTCCGTATCATTTGATCCTTGCTTCGGGTTTCTAGTAAATAGATTATTGGTAATCTTATAACATGAATAAACTAGGTTATTCATGAACATATACATATATAAACACATGGATACATATGTTTAGTTTGTAAATATCACGCTTCCGCCTTAATTGTGACTAGTTAAATGGTTAACTAAGCTTGTTAATTTCATAGAAACCCAACAAAAGGTTTAACGTATTCACCTGTGATTGTCTGTTCTGAAAGATGTGATAATCTCATTTGAAAACCCTTTATGAATGAATGATTGACCTATAATAAAATAGGTTTGTATAAATATCTGGATTGTCTCTTGATCCGGCTACAGACCTTTAGTCTGGTTTTGATAGCTTTAAACTTTGATTGATCTTTTGTTTGAATAAAATCTTTAGATCTAAAATCTTTCTTTTTATTTGCTAATCATGTGCTATGTTTCTTTTTCCAAGAAGAAATGTCTATGATATATTTTCTTTTTCAAGAAGAAACGTCGTTTTTCTATAAAATTGATATATAAAATCTTATGTTTCTTAATTATGAAAAAACACTATTTTGATATGCCCCTTGTAGGTACAAGCTTATCTTTCTTAATCATGAATAAATAATATTTTAACTATATCCTTATGTATATTATATTTCTTAATTTAAAGAAATATTATTTCAAATTATCCTCTGTATTTATAGATCTTGATCAAGGTCTAGGCTATACCCCAACTAGGATCTAAGCCTTGAAATATAATAAAATAACCACTTAGACATAACCACTACCTTACAACTGTTATTTGAGTATAGTGCTTAAAGATGATCAAAGAGTATTTCTACTACACGTCGTCGGTTGTCGGGGGAACAAAACAATGGAGCTCCAGAGTGGCGTCCGGACTCCATCTTGACATAATTAACATCAGGGTTCATGGGACTTAAAATAACGTTGGGGCTCGGCACGAACTTCGAGACAAAAATACCTCGACGTTATTTTGGTGGCTGTCCGTCGAGACTTTAGAGGTTGTCCGTTGGGATAAAAGTTTTTGGCGCAACCATGCATCTCCATTTCTGTCGTTGATAAGTTGACTTGACAATATACGAGACCCGTGTTCACTAGTGTTGCCGCCTCACCGCCATATTTACTACCGTCTCTCTCGCTATATATGTTCTTCATATTTCTCTGTTTTTAAATATATAAACAAGACCTAACCCCTTGTATGAATAAAGAAGTATATTTATTTGTAGTTACGGATCTTGTGTGAACCATGAATAAATTAGAGATTGGGATGTATATATATAATTAGTTTAGTAGTTGGTTAAACGTGTCAAGCTTTAATATAATTTGTCACTCTTGTTGACGTTAGTATATTCTTGCTGACTTTTTTTAGTAAAACTTCATAATTTGCTTACTTGTAATAAGAATAATGATGGAACACTATACATACAGGTAATGTATGAGAATAAGGCAACACTAATGTGTACAGCCGAGGGGACTCCTTTTGAACTTTTTGAAAGAATTGGGACCATTTCGGATGCTCAAAGTAGGGCCTCTTTAACCTCATCAAGGTCAAGAAAAATGACGATTATGACATTTGTGTTGATAACGAACTTGGGTTTGCAAAAGATCACACTGTTAGCAGGTATGTCTTTATTTGACTTTAAAAAAGTTGGTCAAACAAAACCGATTCCATTTCAAGATTTTAAGGGTTTGACCATCAAAAGTCAATGTATTTGACATGTGGATAATAAACAACAGGCTGACAGAAATGAACAGTGAGTATCTTGAGCAACATGCAGAAATGATAGCGAGGAAGGGAGGTCAAAGTCAAAGGGTCGAATACAACAATGATCATGCGGTACAAGCATGAACAAATTAGGTTTTGTTTGATATTGTTTTATTTCTTACATAAGTTGATCGGTGGATCAGGGAAAATAATTTACACTGAAACGCCCAAAGTGACCCACCTTCTTTATATGGAACACAATTTTTGCTACATTTCATAATGCTCGGGAATACATTCGCAATGACTTGGTATGTAATGGTAAACTATTTAATGAATGGATTGGACAATTATATTGGAATGGAAAGGTCTTCGATTTCTTATATGCTGTTTTGATAAAAAAAACTTGGATACCGCTTGTATTTAGGCCACTGCAGGCAGCTTTGAAAACATTAAGAATAATTTGAGTGGAACTTATAAAGCTTTAGGTGTTGTAGTAGGGAAATGAACTATTAAACAAAACCAACTACAGCAAGCAACTATTGATAAAGCTTTGAAAAATGAGAAAGTGGCCAGCCCTAAAGATTTTGTGTGAGGTCATTTTGTATCACTAAAGAGAAATGGTACAATGGGCATTATCACAAGAGAGCAGACATTATGGTCAATTTTTTTTGGCGAGTTTGACTTTTTAAATAAGGTTGACTTTATTGTCAAAGTTACTTGAGTGATACCATTTTGATGAAATTGATCCCCATAGTAATCATCTAACTAAATTGCCCCTGTTACAATTCAACAATCAGTTACCAAGTCACCATACAAAACTACACCATTTAAGCTATTACGATATTTGTTATAATCATGAAAGCTTATGTATCATTCCAAACAGGACCCTTAGTTAGATTCACATCTTGATAATTGAGAGTACACTCGAATTTTTTTTCATAAGCCAGCTCTGATCATGTGTATTCGACTTTTTATAAACTTTTTTTTAATAAAAGGTTGTTTCCATTTTAGACCCTCTATGGTGATGTTTTGCATCAAAATAAGGAACCAAAGAGCTATTGTAACTTTCTTTACGGATCTTTAAAGTTAATGTCTACATAATGTGCATCATTATGAATTTAATAAATAAGTGTGATGGTTTAAACTCTAAGCGTTTTATGCCCCAAATTATGAATTGGGTTTCAACCTATTTGTCTGGTTGGTTGTAGCTTATATTGTATATTGCGACTTTATAAGTTACAAATGTAGTTTTTCATATTCTAGTTTTTTTTAATTAGTAGAACATAATCTTACTCTTTCTTATTGGTTGAAGAATTTTATGTATATTCTTAGAAAGTGAGTGAGCTCCTGTGTCTTTCCTTTTCCTTATGTTTCATAAGTTCCAACTTTCAAGTATGTGAGCCAAAATTTACATTTCACTCTTGTTTTCCTAACTATGGTCACAATAGACACCTCTAATTATGAAACATAATAACAAGATGGAGGACTTGCTAGCGGGTGTCTGGTTGTCCTTGTGCATATGGAATTATTATTGAGACATTACACACTAACTTAATCGGTTATGTGAAATTGTTTATGGAAGGAAAAAATAGTAAGCTTTTGGAAAGACCAATGGGGTTTGGATGCATGTGTGTATAGAAAATGATTATTGTGATCTAACTAGCAATTTTATCAGTTTTAAGAGTTTAGTGATAGTGTTTATGAGTTTTGTTTTGTCATTATGCAGCAGGCTAATTGCATATCTTCACACACGCTCATGATTTACCTTTGGCTTTATCTATTAGGAAACCGTTGATCCTGCTAGGAACGAACATGCCAACAATTGGGCGGATGGGTCGGCGAAGTGATTTTCATGAATATACCCCTTAGGACCTGATACCACCCTTCAATCAATAGCCATGGATCCACAGCCAATGCCAGTACCAAAACGAAACAACCCTCTACCCACAAAATCCCTGTTGCACCCCTGTTGCGCCCCGCCGCAACGCGCCAGCTCTTTTGCTAGTATGTATGTATGTATGTATGTAAATGTAAGTTAAATTTAAAAACTTATTTTTAGAAATGGTGAAAAAAAAGTTGGATAAGTAATTAGGTCGGAAAGTTAATTAAGTTGTTAATTCGGTTATTTATTAAACAAATAAGGAAAGTCAAACTCAATAGATACTTAAATGTGTAATTTATGTCTACTAAGGCACGCCGAAAAAAAATATACATCAAGGTATCTCCGCTATACATCAATATTTCCTTGTATTTACAAAATAATGAATATACATAAATATTCAAAAAAGAAATACACATCACTATAAAAAAAATAAAAAACATCTTATAAAGTAATGCTCAATCCATGAAATTAGATTATATGAGTCGGGACAATAACCTGAAATGATAAAGTCGAATATTAATATTGATATTAAATTTAAAATATACATCTTACAAAGTAATGCTCAATCTATGAAATTAGATTATATGAGTCGGGACAATAACCTGAAATGATAAAGTCGAATATTAATATTGATATTATGGAATATTTAAATTATAATTTGTAACCGGAAAAATTTTAACGATGTTACCGGAAAAACAAAATAGTGAGAATGACCATGGTATATCGAATTTTTTTTAGAATTTTAAGTGAAATTAGCTTGTATCAGCCGGGACATTAACCTGAAGTTATAAAGTAGAATATTAATGTTGATATTATGGAACATTTTATATTTAATTTATAACCGGAAAATTTGAATGTCTTACCGGAAAAAACAAATAATGATAATAACCATGGTATCTCAGATTTTGATTTAGAAGGTAAAATGAAATATTTCGTACATCAATCGTGACCATAACCTGAAATAATAAAGTTTTGTTATAACATTGATATTATGGAATATTAGAATTATATTTCGTAACTGGAAAATTTAAATTGGCCTTACCGGAAAAACGAAATAATGATAATGTCCATGGTATCTCCGATTTTTAATTAGAACCTAAAAGAACAACTTGTAAAACAAAAACACAGGAAAAATATATAACTTCAAATAAATATAAAACAACCATTGTTATAGATATAACACATAACCGGAAAAACGTAATAACATCCACATATCAGCTTCATCGGCGTTTTTGATTTACAACCTAAGCTGATTTCAGTAAAATCATATAACAATGAAAATCAAGATAAAAGGTGAGAGGAAACAATAACCGGAAACAAATATAATGTTTCCAGAAAAACATATATAAAGAATCGAAAGTTTATTATAGAATATAACCTTACCGGAAAACGATTAATACAAATATAGATCTAGATGAAAAAAAATATATGAGAGGGTGGAAGAATAATCCGGCCAATAGAGAAAGAGAGCAAAAAATGTTTAGGGTAAAAAGTTGTTAATTATTAAGGTTTAAATATAAGGTAGGGGATGATTTAGCAAGAGTATGAAAGGAAATTGATGTCTTAGCATTGAGGTGGTAATGATGTGGAGGGCCTAGAATGTTGACAAGTGAAAATTACTCCTTGCTTTAATCGTATGTATAGATGTTTTAAATTAGATATATTAGTTTTTAAGTTTAGCTTAGTACTTGAATTAAATGTAACCTAATAAAATATAAAAAGTCATTAAAGTCCTCGTTAACCAGAACCACACAGACTTAGGTGGCTTTAACAAGAGCTTTAACGAGTGTACAGTCAGCACTGTATGACACATATTACATGATGAATTCTATATGTGGTTTCAGCAATAACACATAGTCTAAATGAGGATATAAAAATATATATAATTATTTAAAATGAAATCTCAAATAACTAACTTAATTGATTACAACATATAGGGTAAAGTTAAATTACAAAGGAAGACAAAAATGAGAAGTGTGAGAAGGATTTGTGACTACACAAAAAACTCCTTAAAAATAAATTCAAAAAAAAACAAAAAAAAAAAACCATAACTCAAAATATAAATAAAAAACGAAAAAATTTAAAACACTAAAATGTTTCCGCTATCATTCCCGTTTAGAAAAATAAATAAAAAATTCAAAAAAATACAAAAATTTGACGAAAAGATACAATGCCAAGATCAAAGATACAATGACGAAACTGGACAAAAGACACAATAATAATTATAAAAAGACACAATAAATCGAAAAATATAACACAGTGCCGAACAAAATATAGCACAATGTTTATTAATATAACACAACATAAAGAAAAAATGAAACAATGTAAAGAAAAAGAGACACAATCAATGACGAAAACAAACACAAAACACAATGATAAACAAAAAGACACGACTTTTTTCACTTATCATTGTTTTTTTATGAGAACGAGAAAGACGGTGAAAAAATTTTTGTGTTTTTACTTTTTTTTTTATTTTTATTAAATTTTGAGTTATGATTTATTTTTATTTTTTTAATACTTTTTGAGGGGTTTTTTGTATGCCTACAAATCCTTGTCATATTTCTCATTTTTGTTCTCCTTTAAAATAGCTTGACCCACAACATATATATATATATATATATATATATATATAGGAAGAGGATCATGAGAGAACTCCATTTTATGGAGAGAACTAGAGAACTAAGGGTCTGTTTGGTATGGGGTAATGGAATGAACGAGGAATGGAATAGGCAAGGGAATGGAATGAACAAAGGAATGAAATGAATCATTACTATTCCATTGTCTTGTTTGGTTAACACATAGGAATTAAATGAATCATCACTTTATTATTATTTTTTAATTAAATAGTAAACTATTCAATCATAATATTTTTTTGTCAATTAATTAAACGGTTATAAGATAATGCGATATAGTAATAAAAGGATAATAACAATTATAATTTAATAAAATTTATACTATAATAAAATAATAATGATGACGATAAATAGCAATAATAATAGTAGGAGTAATAATAATCACAAAATTAATAATAATAATAATAATTATTATTATTATTATTATTATTATCATTGATCATTTTCCATTTCATTCCTAGAAGGAATGAAAGAAAAACCACCATTTGTTATAAAATTAAAAATGTTATATATGAAAGGGTTTGCATTTCTTAGGAATGATTCATTTCATTAATGAATGACAACCAAACATGTTTTCTTTCATTTCTTTGGAATGACTCATTTCATTCCACCTATCATTACTTCATACCAAACACTACCTAATAATGAAGTAATTTAAATTTAATTAAAAAATATTTTTAAAATTTTTTTTTCTTTCATCCTTCTTATATGTTGTTATTCTTCACCACTAAAAATATAAAAAAAAATTAAAAAAAAAACGTTGTAAAGCATATATGCAATACATCGACGTTTTTTATAATGCATATGTGCAATAGTGTGTATTTTGATATTTGAAATAGTGTTGAATAGCATATATATATATATATATATTTGTATTGTATATTTGTCATAGTGTTATATTATATACAAAAATTAAAAAAAATCGATATAGCGCATATGTGTATTACTGTTGTATTACATATATGCAATAATGTATTTTGCATACAATTATTAGTGTCGTATTTGCATATATTCAATAGTGTGTATTAGATAATGTATTTGTGTTGTATAATGCGCAATAAAACATTATTTTATATATAAAATACAAATTAATGCAAATACGCATTACATCGACGGTTTTTTTTAAGAACAATATAATCTTATTATAAGGAGAAAGGAAAAAAAAATCACAAAATATTTTTTTAAAAATAGTTAAAAATAATTCTTTGCTAGTTCTCTTGTTGTCTCTTTAAGAGAAGTTCTCTCTAGATCCCACCCCTATATATATATATATATAATTATTTATATAATTGCCTACCATAAAATCCTAGGTGTCGCTCTCAGGTTGTTCCCCGCATTCTCTAGAGCCACCAGATTGCTTGATTTATAAATGGAGAATTCTCATGCATTTGACCCGAATTCGCCGGTATGGGTCTTACCAAACCCGAATAGTCTTTAAATGGGTTATAACATCTCATTTATTTGTAAAACTATTTCATAAGCAAACAATAATTTTCACGGGTCATGGGTCTTACCAAACCCTCCTGTGTTCATGTTTGAACATTTAAAAATTCAACATGCTCGTGTTCATTTATGTTTGTTCGTTAAAAATCTAAAAAACCTAAACATCTCAACTGATAAAACCCAAACGTTAAAAAATATAATAACAAACTAATATATATGTATTAAATTAAAACAAAACTACGTTAAAAAATAAAATAATCATCGTAAAATAGCAAAACGATTAAAAACAAAACTTTAAATAAATTCCTGTAATATATATATATACGTCGGATAAGTACTCTCATGGACTTTCAACTGTCTAGACGCGTAAGCTATCACTTTTCCTCGTTGCATCAACACGCAACCTAACCCACGATACGAAGCATCAGTACAAACAACCAAATCCTCGTCACCATCGGGTAAAGCAAGGATTGGAGTTTGCGTGAGTTTCTTCTTTAACTCCTGAAAAGCCTCTTCTTGATACTTACCCTAACTGAATACTATCGACTTTTGGTTCATACCGGTCAACGGTGCGGCTATATTGGAGAAACCTTAGATGAATCTCCTATAGTAGCCAGCTAACCCTAGGAAGCTTTGTATATTAGTCGGATTCTGTGGAGTCTTCCAATTTGTTATCGCTTCAATCTTAGCTGGGTCCACGGTAATCCCTTCAGAATTGATCACGTGACCTAAAAATTGCATTTCTCGCAACCAGAACGCGCATTTTAAAACTTAGCATGCAACTTCTCTTTCTTCAGAGTTTCCAATACTTCTCTCAGATGCTCGGCATGGTCGGACTCGCTCCTTGAATAAATAAGTATATCATCGATGAAGACGATAACTGACTTATCCAACATCGGCCGACACACTCTATTCATCATGTCCACAAATGCTGCAGGAGCATTCGTTAGCCCGAAGGACATCATTTGGAACTCGTAGTGTCCATACCACGTCCGAAACGCTATTTTCAGGATGTCTGCCTCCTTCACCTTCAACTGATGATAGCCTGATCTGAGATCTATTCGTGAGAACCAACTTAAACCTTGCAGTTGGTCAAACAGATCATCAATCCTTGGCAACGGAAATCTATTCTTTACCGTAAGCTTGTTCAACTCGCGATAGTCTATGCACATTCTCATACTTCCATCCTTCTTTTTCACGAACAACACTGGTGCGCCCCACGGGGAAACACTTGGTCTTATGAAACCTTTGTCGAGGAGTTCTTGCAGTTGGGACATCAATTCTTTCATCTCGGACGATGCTAGACGGTAAGGTGCTTTCGCAACGGGTTGGGCTCCTGGTACTAAATCTATCTGGAATTCTATCTCTCGCTCTGGTGGCAACCCCGAAAGATCCTCTGGGAATACTTCTGGGTAGTGGCGCACAATAGGAACATCTTTTATTTCTTTTGTCTCGGCCGTAGCGTTGACAACATACGCCAGGTAGGCACCGCACCCTCGCCTTAACAACCCCTCGGCTTTTATCATAGAAATGACATTAAGCCAGAACTTTCCTTATCACCATAAATCGTTACCGCACTACCATCCAAGGACTTTAACCTTATTATCCTACTCTTACACACTATCTGAGCTTCATACTCAGACAACCAATCCATTCCCAAAACTACGTCGAACCCTCCTAAGGTCATAACATACAAAGTAACAGGGAACTCATGTCTCTCTAACTCTATCTTACAGTCCTTAACCATTCTCATTATTTTAACAGAGGTGTCACTAGCGGTTTCTACTATAAAAGTTTCAGACACTCGGCAACATTTCATTTTAGCTAATTTACAAAATGGAGTAGGTACGAAACTTTTATTCGCACCCGAATCAAATAATACGGAAGCAGAAATACCGTTTACTAGAAACATACCAGTCACAACATCCGGAATCTGTTTAGCATGTTCCTGAGTCAGCATGTAGGCTCTAGTTCTTGGCCTAGCTTGATCGGCATCCTTCTTCCCACTACCTCCAGCTTCACCCTCGGTGCATTCTCTTGCAAAGTGGCCCGTCTTACCGCACTTATAACATGCGGACTTGGCGGTACAATCTGGGGCATAATGTCCCACTTTTCCACACTTATAACAGGCATTCAACCCTAGCCTGCACTCTCCTCCATGAGTCTTACCACTTTTATGACACACATCAGATCCTTTATCCCACTTGCACTCACCACCGTGCATTTTACCACACATCTTGCACGGTCTCTTCTCCCACACTTTCTGCTTCTTTTCCTTGGAGTTCCACAACTGAATACCGGGTCGTTTGACATTGACCCACTTCTTATCTTTCTCTTCCACCACAATATCATCCGCAGCCAGGTCAGCATAAACCATCTCTGCGAGCTCGACAGCAGGGTCAAAGGTAGCAGGTTTACTTGTCCTGACTAGCGTGCGGACTTTCTGTGGCAATCCCCTCATATAACACTTGATCCTCTTAGCCTCAGTGTTAACCATATTGGGTACCAACCTAGACATCCGGTTGAACTCGGTGGTATACTCACGACGTGTCATCGTTCCTGCTTTAAGGTTCAGAAATTTCATCTCCGCCCTCTCAACCTCGGCGTCAGCACAGAACCTCTTCATCACTAACTCCTTCAGATCCTCCCACTTCATGGCCTTAATCTCGTCCCGAGTCTTCCTCTGCTCCACACTTTCTCACCAATACATAGCCTCATCACCGAATGACTGAGTAGCATAACCCACAGCTTGGTCGGGACGGCACTCACTAATGCGGATAATTATATCCATGGCGATTATCCACTAAAGAGTAGCGATTGTGTCTCCCAAACCAGTCAGCTTCGGCGGGTCACAACCCTTGAAGGACTTATAGTTGCAAGCACCTCAGCCCCTATTCCTATCATCAACTTTCACAGACCTTACCACGCTCGAAGCCCCCCTCTCTCCTTCATCATCTTTCCTACCGCCTCCTCCCGCTCCTTTAGCAGGTCTTTCACGGCCTCCAGCAGACCCCTCCGGGTTCAAGTTCTTCACAGCAGTGGCTACAGCTTGAACAATAGCTGCTTGGATTAAGGGATCGAGTTGAACCCCTTCATTGTTGTTAAGGTTTCCTCCAGCTGCGCTTCCTTCTTCTCCCGTGTTAGAAGCTGCCTCCACAGAAGGTTGTCGGACCACACATGGACTACCACAACGTCCAGTGCGACCTCCTGCTCCAACAACTGCCCTAGATCCAGCCATTGTATTCTGGAAAGGAAAACACAAACGTCATCACTCAAGGAACTATTTAGTACTAGGATAGTAAGGCTAACAGGTAATAACAATGGCCAGCTGTGATTAGCTGATCACGTTACTTTCCGTGTCCTATACACTTCCTCTTATGAGTCTTTTTGTGTTGGCTCTACTCTAAACAGTTAATCAATTGAACAAGCAATTATTCTTGTCCCTAACATTCACGTATCCTTTCTTTAGCAATTAAACTAGCATTAACATACATATTTAATCATACACTTTACCTTTACTGAGATTGCTTGAGTGACACATGGCTATCTTGAACTGGCATCTTCTTTCTTTTCTTACTTAATTCCCATTCTCTGTTTGAGTCTAAGCATGTAGGATGCTTAAATCTCTTGAACTTTGCTCTGATACCAACTTGTAAGGCCCCATTACCGGTGCCCTACATTGGACGTTGAATTTACTCATAAACACAGTTCTAAATATCAGAGTTAATTAAAAATTTACGTGGAATATAAAACTTCAACCAAAAAACATTACATAACTTTCAAATCTTGTCTTTATCAAACATTCATGATCATTTGAAAACAACATAGTCTTTAAAACATCATAACATTTCATTGAGACGCCAGTGTCTTCAATTCGATGTCATGTGTCCTCATCAAGCGAACTGCCTCATTCTACTCACTCGCGTGCATACTAAAAGTCAGCTACGCTAAGTGAGTTCTAGTTAATCACATATCATATAATACATACACTTACCTTCAATTATGCATCCAAAGATACATAATAATTACCTTACTAATTTACTTTCATTAGATAAGTTCATACATACGTTCGTAATTTGTTACTTTCCGTCCTTTTCTATCTCGGATAATATTAGGGTCCGATCCCTTCCTTTTCTATCTCAGATATTATTAGGGTCTGGTCCCTCTTTCCTTTGTCTATCTCAGATATTATTAGGGTCTGATCCCTTTCTTGTCTATCTCAGATATTATTAGGGTATGTGTTATTGCATAATGCCAGTAGTTCATATATCTCGTGTTAATTGTGTCTGTAATCGTTACATTGTTCGTATTATGTTGAACGTGTTAGTTTGCCTTTAGTATTGAATGACCTTGTTAAGTGGCGAAGTTAGGGACAACTTCTCCTAGTATGTTAGGCAAAGTTGTCGCACTTTATAAACCAAACTTCGGCTCATTTTTGTGGGACTTTTGACGGCTGTATTTGTGACCTTAGTGTTACGTGTTTTGGTGATTTGGATTTATCAATATCATCGTTCAACAAGTAATCCTTTATATTCGTGTGTTTACGTGTGATTTACGTGTTCATCGTATTAGCACTCGTATCGTATACGTAGGGGATTCCGCACCCTCGTGTTACAAGATACTCCTGTGAAGATCCCGCTGGAACCTACAATTGGTATCAAAGCATTTTGCTCGTGATTGTGTGGTTCGGGATTATCACACGAGTGTTAAAAGTGTTCCGTTAGACCATTCACGGAACTGTTTTACGTTGAAATACCGCTCCTTTGTCAGTTTCTCTACAATACTCATAAATTGCACCTTCCCATCACGCTCGCAACCTTCAAAATCAAACGTTTCAAACTTGCAAGACAAGTCGTTCATCAGGCGAAGTTGCCGTCACCCGAACTAGGGTTTTTAGCGAAGATATAGGGTTTAGGCGAACTTATAAGGTGTAACACCCTGTGACGAATGTCACATAAGGCCTGCGAAGTTAAGGTCAAGCGAAGTTGGTGGCTAGCGAAGTTGGTAGCTAGCGAAGTTGTGCTATAGCGAAGTTATAATAACTTCGTTGTTCACTGTTCACAGAATATTTTTTTTGAATTCTAGGTCTTGTTTCGTTCAATTATGACTTCGATAAACATCACAGAACTGGTAAAGATGGAAGTTGAAGCTGGTTCAGCAACAAAAGCTCCAAAACTTCTTAAAGGTACTGATTTCGTTGCATGGAAAGATAGATTTGAATAGTATGTGAATATCAAGATGCAAAAATGTGGGTCTGCATTCAAGATGGGTACATTCCACCGACTACTGAGTTCGAAGGTCGTGAGAAAATTAAAAAGTACAGTAAGATGGAGGATGATGAAAAGAAAATGTATGAAGCAGAAAGTAAAGCACATGCAGCCATAACAATGGCACTTCCTCAAGAAATTCTTCATACTTTCAAAAAGTACGAAACTGCTAGAGAATTGTGGGAAGCACTTGAGAATCTCTATGAAGGAAACTTTGGGATTCGTACCTCCAAGACAATGCTGCTGAAAACTCAATTCTCTGTATTCAAGTATCTTAAAAATGAATCACTTGATGACATAATCACACGATATTATCACCTGATAACTGAGTTGGATAACTACTCCATTGAATACAAGGAGGAAGAGATAGTGGAAAAACTTCTTGATGCTCTCCAACCAAAATGGGAGATGTACACAGTTCTGATGAGAGAAGATTATTTTGAGAAATTTGACTTGGAGAAGGTGGTTAATAAGGTACGTAATTTTGAACTTAACATGGCTCGAAAGGAGACGCCTACTGATCAGGTTCAGGATCCGGGAATGTATGGTGCTAAAGGCTCTCCAAACTCAAGTTCAAAAACAGAATCGACTGCCTACTACTCAGGGGGAACCAACTCCGCTCAAGATGGTCATTTGGTACTAAATATGGATGGTGACGTATGTTTTGTAGCGGGTGGAAGTAGTTCCTCGAAATCTCAGTCCTCAGCTGGTAATTTCTCAACCAGTGCTTCTAGTAAGACTTACACACAGATGCCGATGAGTGTGAAATCAGCTGAACAACAATTTGCTCTCTATGCCTCTTTCATTGCCTCTTATGAGAACTACATCAAAGGAAAAATAGTCGACCCTGCAACCTTGGATGAGGACTATGATAAGATAGACGCTGATGACATGGAAGAACTGGATCTGCAGTGGCAGATGGCTATGATAGTGAGAAGGGTGAAGAGATTTATGAAGAAAACTGGTAGAAAGTTCGTTGGAGAAAGACCGGGGTTTGAAAAGTCAAAGGTTCGCTGCTACAACTGTCAACAAAATGGCCACTTTGTAAGAGAATGTACAAATACAAGGGTCGAATGAAGTCAGAACAGGCCTACTCAACAGATTGGAAGTGGAAATGAAATCAAGGCTATGGTATCTCAGCAGAACGATGGGTATAACTGGAATATACAAGTTGAGGAGGTGATCGAATAGGCAAATCTGGTAAACATCGAAACTGGAAGATGTGACAAAGAGTCAGTGGAGAATCAAGCATACATGGCAGAAGTGAACAATTAGCTCTCAGAGGCATGTCCTGAATCTCATTGTGAACAATGTGAAAAACTGTCTGATCAATTGAAAGCGTTAACTGATCAGTTTGTTAGTTTGGATATTGAATTAAAAAATTAAAGAAGAACATCACTAATCTAAAATTAAAGAAAATATCTACTCGGTAAAAATAAAAGCTAGTGAAAAAGACATCAGAAGCCTTAAAGCCACCCTAGCTGAAAAAATACAAGTAATTGATCTTAGCTATGAAGTGTTAGAAAAAAAGACCAAACTAATAGCTGAAAAGGACAAACAGATAGCTGATTACCTGGTAAAAGTGGTGGAATTGAACAGGAAAATTGAACAATTTAGAAATTCTTCTGCGATGCTGGACCATATTCTAAGTGTCCAACGTTCCCCAGTTAACAAAGGGGGAATTGGATACACAGAAGTTCCACCACCATACAATAATAATTATACTTATAATCCTAGTAATCAGCAATCCGTTAGTGTTGGAATTAGTCAGATAGTTCCAATCAGAGTCACTACTAAAAAGACCGAAGTTAATGAGAGTGAAGCGAGTCAGACAAGTTCTAATGTCACAAGTTCTGTCTCATCGAATTCGGACAAATCGTCTGAATTTGGTGAGATGAAAGATAAGGTCGTGTTACTGAAACGAGGGGAGGATTATATGTTTGATGAAAAGAAATCTTCCCTAAACCCGTTTGTTCCACCATATGTGAAGCAAACTGATAGTAACACAACCTCATCATCTACAGCAGCCTTTGATACGAATGTTCAAAAGAAGACAAATAGTTCGAACAAAAGTTGTTTTAGATGCAACAGGATAGGACACTTTGTCAAAGACTGTCCTCTGAAACGAAGAAAATCTAGAAATATGAGGCCAACTGAAACTGAGAATAAAACGAATACTAAATATGAAGCTGGTAAGAATGCTAACACATCAAACTTCAATCGTTGGACTAATCCAAGATTTCAAAGAAACCAGTCTCGTTTTTTCTCAGTGAACCACCGAACCAACAATTATGATTCCATAAATGCTAGAAATTCAAGAAGGTTTGGATGGCCTCATAGCCAGTCATTTAGAAATTTTCCTTTAAGATCAAGGAAACTTTCCTCAAAAGAAAGTTGGGCAACCAAGGTCCTGGATGCCGGCTAACAGGTTTTATCAACCCAAGACCAGAAGGTCTTGAGTCCCCCGTTTTAAATTTATTTCTTTATTTGTGCGGGAACAGTCGAGCAGGGCTGTAAACAATATGTGGGTTGTTGACAGTGGTTGTTCCCGGCACATGACGGGTAACAAGAAATTGTTACGTGATTAGAAGACTGTTCAAGGAGGAAGGGTTAGTTTTGCAGGAGAAAGTGGAGGAAGAATTACTGGTATTGGTACTGTTGATAATGGGAGAATCAAGTTAGAGAAAGTTAATTTTGTAGAAGAGTTGAAACACAATCTTTTGAGTGTCTCTCAGATTTGTGACAAAGAATATACCGTGCATTTTACAAAATATGAGGCACTCGTGCTTTATCCTGGTTTCAAGATTCCTGAAACCTGGATTGTGATGAAAGCTCCAAGAGAAAAGAACACATATGTAATGGACATGCGGTCAACCGAGATGGTGACGGAAGAGTCATGTCTTCTGTCAAAAGCAACAGAGTTTGAGTCAGAGCCGTGGTATCAAAGAATGGGTCATATTCATATTCGTAAGATGAACTACATTGTCAAGAATGGACTGGTACTTGGGGTTCCTCTAAAGAACTTCAACTTTGAAGACCAATGTTTATCATGCAAGAAAGGAAAGCAGCACAAGAAACCACATCACTCCAAGAGGGTTACCTCAATTGTCACCACTTTGGACTTCCTCCACATGGACCCTTTTGGTCCCGTAAATGTCAAGAGTCTAGGAGGAACGTCATACTGCTTGGTGGTGACTGATGATTACTCGCGTTATTCATGGGTTTATTTTCTGAAGACAAAAGATGAAACAGTTCAGTTGGTAATTAACTTGATTACCAGAGTGGAAAATGTTGTTGGGAGAAAGGTTAAGTTCATCATAAGTGATAATGGCACGGAGTTTAAGAACTATCAAATGGAGATGTTTTGTTTGCAGAAGGGAATCGAACATCAATTTAGCGCACCATATACTCCGCAACAAAATAGAGTAGCTGAAAGGAAGAACAGAACTCTAATCGAATGAGCCAGGACTATGCTGGCAGACGCTAAACTTCCTGTGGTGTTCTGGGCCGAGGCTGTTGCCACGGCCTGTTATATCTTTAATCGTGTTTTAACTGTTAAAAGATTAAATAAAACATGTTATGAACTTATGCATGGTAGAAAGCCAATCTGAAAGGTCTTGAACCTTTTAGGTCCCTGTGTTCAATATTGAAGACTAATTCTAAATTTGGTGAGAAACCTGACGAAGGTATTTTGGTCGGCTGCGTTGTTGGGACACCCAACAGAAGAGTCTTTAATTTATCGAACAACAAAGTTGAGGTGGTTTGTAATACTGACATTACTAGCTACAAATCACCAAAGCCTAGCATGGGACCAACTGAGGCTTTCGACTATGATAAACTATTTAAATCTTTTAATATCCCCGACTTGGTTTTTGCTGACACAGACGAGAGGATGGCCACACAGATGCTATTCGATGAAGAAGAGGCCATTGTACATCGCCCACATTGTAACGAAAAACAATCTTCCTCGTCAAGTGCGGTTGAAACTCCAGCTGTCTCGTCTGAAGATGATTTCTTCAATCCATATTACTCTCAACACCACTCAGATGAACTCTCTTCAAATCTTGAGAATGATCTGGAAGTTGGTCCTGTACAAACTACCAAAATCCACAAGAATCATCCTTTGGAGAATGTGATAGGTAATCCTTCTGATGGTGTGCGTACTAGAAAAAGTTTGGATGAAAACACATGTGTGTATGCAAGCATTAAAGACTCTGGTATTATAAATGAATGCTTGTACGCCTGTTTCATCAGCCATATTGAACCAAAGAATTATCAAATGACACTGAAGGATAGCTCGTGGGCAGAAGCCATGCAGGAAGAAGTAGCACAGTTTGACAAAATGGAAGTATGGCAATTAGTAGAAAAACCACAAGATGTGAATGCTATCAGTACGAAGTGGGTATTCAAATGCAAGAGAGATGAAACAAGGAAAGATTAGTAGTCAAAGGGTTTAATCAACAAGAAGGAATCGACTATAACGAAGTGTTTGCTCCCGTGGCAAGATTGGAAGCAATTCGACTGTTTCTGGCATTTGCTGCACACAAAGAGATGAAAGTGTTTCAGCTGGATGTTAAAAGTGCGTTTCTTAATGGAAAAGTCGATGAAGTGGTTTATGTCGAACAACCTCCGGGTTTCCCTGACCCAGATTTTCCTGATCACGTGTACAAGCTCCGCAAAGCATTATATGGCCTACATCAGGCACCACGAGCCTGGTATGCAAATCTGTCAAATTACTTGCTAGAGAATGGGTTTGAGAGAGGGAAGATTGACAGTACTTTATTTGTAAAAAGAAAAGGGGGTGATTTTCTTCTTGTCCATGTCTTTGTGGATGACATTATCTTTGCTGCCACAAGAGTTTCTGTGTCAGGAGTTAGAAGCAGTCATGAAGAAAAGGTTTGAGATGAGCGCCATGGGTGAATTAACCTTCTTTTTGGGGTTACAGGTAGATCAGAAGAAGGATGGCATATTCATTCATCAAACTATGGAGGATGCAATCAGAACAAGAAGTCAACGACCGGTGGATGTCAGTTTCTTGGAGGAAGATTGGTGTCGTGGCAGTGCAAGAAGCAGACCTCTGTAGCCATATCCACCTGCGAAGCAGAATACATGGCAGCATCGAACTGCTGCTGTTGGTAAAGCAGATTGTGCTTTAACTCCTCCACAAAGTTTACATTCTCAAGTGTCATTCTCCCATTCGACACTGTTCCTCTACCAGTAATCCTACCACCGCTCTCACCAGCAAAACTAACTCTTGCTCCCTGAACAGGTTTTAAATCTTGCAACAAGTGTTTGTTGCCCGTCATGTGCCGGGAACAGCCGCTATCTACAATCCAGAGATTGTTGGCAGCCCTGTTCAACTGTTCCTGCACAATAAAACAAAGAGTTAGAATCTTGGGACCCAAGACCAATTGGTCTTGGATCGATACGTCCCGTACCCTGGCTTTCTCAAGTTAGCATCAGGATAATTTCTGTAAGTCCTGTTAGGAAATCTCCTTACAGATTGAGGGTAAAGCCTCCCAAACCTTTGTGAATGGTAAGTGTTATATCTTGTGGTTTGGTTGTAAAACTGAGGTTTGTTTTTATGAAAACTTGAATTCGTTACATTTTGGCATTTTGTAAAGTTTTCATTTTTAGCAGTAACAAAATGACGCTTATACTCAGTTTTATTTGGCTTATGAGTCATAGTCACAATCAAGACTTCTCAGTTTTATGAGTCATAGTCATAGTCATAGTCACAGTCAAAAAAAAAAAAAACAAATGTGTATATTTTCAGTACTTATGAGTCATAGTCACAATCAAGACTTCTCAATTCTGGAGTAAGAAAAGAACGGGAAGCAGACAACGAGTATCTACAAGTTAATCAGACACTATGGGTCGAAGTCAATTCGGGGTGACTTGGGTATAGCCAAATACGCTTTGAGAATAGATAGAAGGCTTCATTATCTTTGAGTTGTTGCCTACTTAAAATTTTGAGCTCAACTGAACCTTAATCCGTATCACAGAAACGATGAAAACCATTTAAGTTATTTACATGCCTACAACCTGTTTCTCTATGTCATAATACAGCTAAACACGGATCCAAGTGACAGTCACGTAGTTAGTATGATTCCTGTTAGGATCTTTTCTAAAAACGTAGTGGTCCCTGACTAGACTGAAATTTGATCCCTTATTTCGTTAAATTTTTATAAGTTTTTCTATTTTTGTAGTTATATTATTTTATAACTGGTTACTTGGACATGATCATTTTTGTTTAACTCTTTTTGGAAGCTTCTAATGTTAAGTGCAAGATTCTTCAAACTTAAAGGGTTGATTTTAAAATTACGGGCGAAGTTGTTGAATTCGGCGAAGTTGTGCTTAACTTCGCCAAGGCGAAGTTAAGCGTAACTTCGCCTGAACAAACTCTGCCCTATATAAAGACTTTGAAACAGTAACAGTTCATTATTCTCAACTTATTCCGGCGAATTTACAAATATTTCCGGCGAACTTGATTTCCTTTTCGATTTCGATCTTTGTTTCCAGTTTCTTGTGTTCATTGACGGTATGTGTTGTCAATATCATTCCCAAACATACTCGTTCGTTATAGTTTTACCCGGTTCGAGACCTCGGGTCGTCGAACCTTCAAAACCTAGTTTTTCAACCGTGTATTACGTGTTCATGGACGACCTTTTCGTCTCAAAACCATTAATATAAGCTGTTCTCTACTCCTGGATCGTCAAATCGTTGCGAAAACATCGGATCTATGCCCTTTGAATCTGAACAGTCGCCGTTTCAGATTCAGGCGAAGTTAAGGTTTAGGCGAAGTTATCCACAACTTCGCCAGGAGATTAATTTCGCCTGTGGCGAAGTTATCCGTAACTTCGCCTTGAACTCAATTTCGCCTGTGGCGATGTTGTAATAAGGCGAAGTTATCATCAACTTCGCCTATACCAATTCACTTAACAGCTCTTAGACGAACTTACAGATGAAGCGAAGTTGTTCCCAACTTCGCCTCACCGTTAAGTTCGCCTATACAGGTTTACTCACAACTTCGCACGTGGTACATAGCGAACTTGTGAGTTGCTTACACATTGTCTAACTTGTTTTGTTTTGTGCAGATATGGCTGCTATTGGCGGTGCTGGTGGTGACGACGGTGATGATCAACGACAATTCTTTCCGGCCCATAACCAGTACATCATTTTAGATCCAGACGCAAGAGGCGTAGAAGACTACAGGGAGATAATCACATTTCTCCAGCGATCAAGAGTCTTTCATGCGATCACAAATACACTGCCCATTTCACTGCCTAACATTGAAGACTTTTGGCAGACAGTGTACTATGATTGCAGGCCTGAGCCTCCGGTGATGCGAGCAACCGTAAATGGTCATGACATACAGTTTTCTTCGGAAGATATACGGTTGGCTTTGCGGTTTGGGGAAGAAACAAGAGATGACCCAACGGAGTTCGTAGCTCCTTTTCGTGATGGAGCGTTTTTGAGGATGGGTTATTCGGGTCCACTGGGGGACTCGCAGAGGAGGAAAGGGTTTTTGCTGGATCAATGGCGCTTCCTGATGCATGTGTTGATTGTATGCATGTCTGGGAGGAAGGCAGGAACGGATGGGATGGGCGCGACGATGCAGTCTGCCATGGCTGCACTGACGTACAACCGACGATATTCCTTTAGTCAGATGATCTTTTACGAGATCGATCGTCAGAGAAGGGCTGTGGCGCGCGAGCGATTTATCATGTATCCTCGATTCTTACAAATGATTCTAAATCATGTCGCTCCGTCGCTACCGCAGAGACGCCCTATTAGATACGTCGAATGCGTGACGAAACGTATCTTTGCTCAGTGCCGCACTTCGAGCACTCGTAGCAAGCCTGAGCTGCGTCCAAGGCATACTCCATTATTCGGGTATCTCATCAACCCGGGGTATGTTCCTGCAGGAGGGGACGAGTTCAGAGACCCACAGCCACATCAGGCGGCAGCACCCCATGCTGTACCAGCTGCGCCTGCTGTATCTACTGTGGTTTCTGCTGCTGTGCCAGCTGCTGCATCTTCTGCTGTGCCTACTACTGAAGATGTAGACCTTGATGCTGCTTTTAGTGGACATGGTTTGTTTGATATGGATGTATCAGTTTCTCAGGTCATGGATGTTACTAGAGCAGTTACTTCGGTAACTGACTCCGATCTTGACGAAACGTTTGCTGAAGCGAGACGACTGATGGTGTCTCGGGAGAGAACTACGGGAAAGAGGCCGAGAATTGTTGACGAGGATGATGAGGAAGTTGATGAAGAGGAAGCAGTTCAGATTGTGCTCAGACGTTCACGAAGAGAACGGACACGTATGGGTTCGGGAGCTGGAGAATCTTCGAGGCTGGTACGTTTTGCTCCACCTGCCTTGTCTGGTATGTCTCTTATTCCTACTACAGCACAGGTTACTGCTGTCGAGACGTCGGCCCCAGCAGTTGTGTCTCTACCACCCCAATCGCTTACTCCACCGGTGGTAGTTGCATGATTTGTTGAGTCGACCGTCACCACTACTGCAGGGTTACCAAGTGTACCACCTGCGGTCACTTCTGCTGCTGATGTCCCGCCAACTCCAACGCCTACTTCTGACAACGAAAGGATTGCATCGCTAGAGCGGATTGTTGCTGAACAGACAAAGACCATTCAAAGCCTAGTGGAATCCAATCGACTACAAGCAGCCCTCCTGGTTGAACACGGACAAGTAATAGATGCCTTCAAGGCATTCTTGGCATCTCAGGGGGAGAAGACTTGTAGGGGAGATGAGTTGAGGACGAAACGGAGAGAAGATCATGACGATGATCCCAATGCACCGGAAGGTGCAGGTGGTGAGCTGCCAAGAACCTCTCAGGCTCTTGGGGCTTCCACAGCTGAGGGGGAGTCTACAAGTGCAGCCGGTGACGACGTTGTAGATGTTGATGCTGATGTTGAAGATGTTATAGATGCGTTGAAAGAGTTGGATGAGGAGGATGATGAGTTTATGAATGAAGATGATGTGCTGCCTGTTGATGAGATCGAGAGGATCGGAGAGCAGATTACTGTTGAAAACGTGATAGAGGAGGGTGAGATTGTAGATGACTCCGTGGAACACGAGATTCCGGAGGTTGAGAGACCAGAGTTGGGTGATGAGAGCGTGGTGGAAGATGCTGAATGGGAGGAACAACCGAATTGGAAGGAGAGTTGTGCTCACTGGTTCATAAAGACGAAGAAGCTGGCGGTCCCTAAGATGTTCAGAAAAAGTTACAATATTAAGGGATACGCAGAAGCTAAGAAAGGTATTATCTGCTGGTTATATGACGAGCAGCTGCGGCTCTTCGTGATCAAGAGATACGATGGCATTCAGTACTTCAGGAGAACGTTGAGATCTCTAAACACACTGCCAGAATGTGAGGTAAAAGTTTTAGCCAGACTGGGATTGATAAACAGAAGTGAAGACAACATGGCTAGAATCATCGGGAAGATCGTGTGGAAAGAGTGCGTTAAAGAGAAAAAGTTTGAGCTACTGAAACAACAAAAGGGGAAACTTGTCGAAGACAAGGATAGAGGTCTGAGAGTTGATGGAAAACCTTGGATGGTTATGAAATATAAACCGATCCGGTGCCTTAAAGAAGTACCGATGAAGCTCATGCCCAAGGACGTGCTCAAAGACCTAAAATGGTGGTTCGTGGACTGTGAGACAGCGGAGGCGGTTATGGAAGATGAGGATGAACAAGAAGTGCTTAGGGTTTACGACCCGATGCATCTTGTTAATCTATCGCAGGCTGATCTGAAAATGCTCAACGAGAAGAAGATCTTCTACATTCCTGCTTGGAAGGATCAAGCTAGGAAATATCAACGGGTGGTGTCGGTATGTGTTAGAGAGGGAGCGCACGCGTAGAGATGCAAGATTACAAGACTCAAGATTTGAAAATCAAGATATGAAGCTACTGCCAAGGGGGAGTCTGTTGGTACATGTGTGTCAGTAGTTCATAGTCTAGCATTTGTAATTGAGTCTGTAATGTAATTATGTTTATGATTATATTTATGTTTTTGTACGTGCGAAGTTGTCAACAAGTTCGCTCAGGCGAACTTGTTGAACCAGCGAAGTTATTGACAACTTCGCCTATGGCGAAGTTGTCGTGTATATAAACTGTTCAGCGGAACAGTTTCGGGGTTGGTTTTTTTAGGTTTTCGTTTCAGTTGTTCAGTGAACGAGTTACGTGTCAGTGTCTGTAATAGTGACCTCGAGTCACGTGTTCGGTTATCAATATAACGTGTGCTTTCATTGTTCGTGTGTTTGTTTATACATATTCTGCACTCGTATCTAACTACGCAGGGATTCCGCACCTACGCAGATAGCGACATCCCGTGTACGATCCGTCCAGGAGCCTACAGCTGCTCCCAGGTTTTATGGATACAACAACAAATGCGCGATTATGGTCTGAATTTCACTCAAACTCCTATTTTCATTGATAACACTGCTGCAATCTCAGTAACTAACAATCCCGTTAAACACAGTAAAACTAAACATATTGACATTCGTCATCATTTCATATGGGGTTGTGCTGAGAAGAAATTAATTATGCTTGAAAAGGTTGATTCACTGGATAATTTTGCCGATCTTTTTACAAAAGCGTTTGACCGATCCCGTTTTCAAAACCTTGTTGAGCTAAATGGGATGATCAATCCTGAGTAACCTGTTTTCCGTGTGTTTTTATTTAAAAAAAACATCACTATCGCTGAAAACTATGTCGGTTGCTCAAGTTTGACGGACATATTCCTGAATATGCTTGGTCCTTACATCTACATGTAGACTATAAGGATAGCCATTAACCAGATAACTGAAAGCGACCGGGGCGGTTTATGATGAGTTTTTATTCCTTCGCTGAAAATTATGTCTATTATACTTAGTCAGAGGGACACATACTCGTATGTGGTTGGTCCTGCTGATCCACTGGATCTTTATGATAGCCGTTTACCTGAAAACTTTGAAATGATCGGGGCGTTTGAATTTAAAATTTTTTTAAAGGAAATGATATACTTTTTCAGTCTATAACTTCGCAAGAAGTTTCAATATTGGTGTTAAAAGTGAAAATTGATCCAACCTTGGAAAGTGATAGATAAACTGATTTTGTGTGCCTAACCAGTGAAGTAATTAGGCCTAAAAGACTCTAGAACAGTCATTGTATGTTATGGTAGCTTTCTATGGTGCGTAAAAGTAGAAGTGATACAAACTAAATCTACTCGATTTACTGTGGAGAGTCATTTTGAAATGTGCATGTCTCCACATATATCTCTCTGAATGATAGGCAGAAAAGTGATTACCCAGTCATACACGAGCCCGTGAGTGTCCTGATCCCCGCGAAGATAGTGTTATGTTTCTGCAGTGATCCAGATTCGGGACTTGCAGTTGTATTATTGTAAAAAAAAACAAAAAACAACTTATTATTATCGTTAAGCCTTACGAAGATTATCTGTTTTCAAATATCAAGAAAGAGGCAAGAAAGCATATTCAAAGTATAAGAAAGTTTGGGAAGACGAATCGGAAAGTCGACATGTGAATATTGATTGATTAGACACTACGGGTCGAAGTCAACTCGGGGTGACCTGGGGAAATCCAAATATGCCTTGAGAATAGATAGGAGGCATCACAATCTCTCATGTGATGTCCATCTAAATTTTGAGCTTAATTGAACCTAATCCGTATCACAGAAACAATGAAAACCATACTAAGTTTTATACCTGCCTACAACCTGTTTCTCTATGTCATAATACCGCTGAACATGGATCTGTGGGACAGCCTCTTAATCAGTATGATTCCTATTCGTATCTTTTCGAAAAACATGTCGGGGTCTACAAGACTGAAATCTGATCCCGTTCTTTTAATATTTGTTACGTAGTTTTATTTTATAGTTTTTCTTCCTCAAAATCTTGGTTACTCGTTTTTGATCGATTTGTTAAAAATTAACTACACTATGGCGAAGTTAATTAGGGCGATCTTATGTACTGGCAAACTTAACGGGGGGCGAAGTTATTTTAACTTCGCCTCTGGGTTTCTCAAAAACTATAATGGTTAACTTATGGTCAAACTAGATCAAACTTTTACCTCTTAAACCCTCGACGAACTTACCATTTGAATCAAACCTCATTTTAATCCGTTTTTCGTCTGCAATCGAGGTTCATCTGATCGTTGTGACTCATAATTCATATTGTGTGTTTGTTAATCTGTTTCGCAATGTCCAGTTTTGAACTCGTATTAGTAACAAACCCTATAGAAACTATATCTGTTCGATTGATGGTTGTAGATGGTGAGGATGAGTTGGGTGATGATGTGTTGACGGCTAGTGAGATTGAGAAAATCGGGGAACAAATAGAGACTGACAGTGGGTTAGAGGAAGGAGAGATAGTTGATGATAGTGTTGAGCACGATATTCCAGGTGTTGATCAACAAAATGTATTTCAAGAAGAAAATGTGTCAGTAGATTCTGAATGGGAAGAGCAGCCAAAATGGAAAGAAGGTTGTGATCAATGGTTCATCAAGACAAAGATACCTGTGGTACCTACAATGTTCAAGAAAAGTTACAATATCAAGGGCTATGTTGAGTCGAAGAAAGCTATTATCTGCTGGTTGTATGATGAAAAGTTAAAGTTGTTTGTGATCAAGCGATATGATGGGGTTCAGTATTTTAATAAGGCATTGAGATCGCTTAACACCTTACCTGAGTGTGAGGTGAAAGATTTGGCCCGATTGAGATTGATAAATAGAAGTGATGATGACTTTGCAAGATGGGTTGAAAGATCGTGTGGAAGGAGAGTGCTAAGGAGAAAAAGTTTGAGCTCTTGAAGCCTCAGAAAGGGAAGTTGGTTGAAGATAAGGAACGTGGTATGAGGACTGATGGTAAGCCTTGGATGGTGATGAAATACAAGCCAATTCGGTGTTTGAAAGAGGTTCCTATGAAGCTTATGCCACAGGATGTGTTGAAGGATCTCAAGTGGTGGTTTGTTGACTAACAGACTGCTGAGGCTGTGATGGAAGATGAAGACGAACAGGAGATCTTGAGAGTGTATGATCCAATACACTTGGTTAATTTGTCTAAAGCTGACTTGCAGGTACTCAATGACAAGAAGATTTTTTACATACCTGCGTGGAAAGACGAAGCAAAGAAGTACCATAGGGTAGTCTCTGTCTGTGTGAGACAAGGAGTCCATGCTTGAAGACAGATGGTGCATACTTTTTGGATTACGAGACACGAGAAAGATGATAGAGATATGAAGCTACTACCAAGGGGGAGTATGTTGGTGCATAATGCCAGTAGTTCATATATCTCGTGTTAATTGTGTCTGTAATCGTTACATTGTTCGTATTATGTTGAACGTGTTAGTTTGCCTTTAGTATTGAGCGAACTTGTTAAGTGGCGAAGTTAGGGACAACTTCGCCTAGTATGTTTGGCGAAGTTGTCGCACTTTATAAACCTAACTTCGGCTCATTTGTGTGCGACTTTTGACGGCTGTATTTGTGACCTTTGTGTTACGTGTTTTGGTGATTTGGATTTATCAATATCATCGTTCAACAAGTATTCCTTTATATTCGTGTGTTTACGTGTGATTTACGTGTTCATCGTATTAGCACTCGTATCGTATACGTAGGGGATTCCGCACCCTCGTGTTACGAGATACTCCTGTGAAGATCCGGCTGGGAACCTACAGTGTGGTCCCTTTTTACTTCTCTATCTCAGATATTATTAGGGTCAGGTCCCTTTATTCTCTATCTCAGATATTGTTAGGGTCTGGTCCCTTTCTTCATCTTCGTACATACTGTCTTTACATACCCGTAACATACATACTTTCTTTAATCATTCATACATCTTCATATATTGTACATATATCTATCATACACATTCATCTATCATAAACATACCTCCCTTGTTGGCACGTGCAATATCCGAAGATCGTTCACGTACCGACAAGCTTTCATTCACATTTAAGATATACATACATAACATATAAACCATATAAGGCATAGACTTACCAATTAAGGTAAGTGTATTAACTATCACATCGAGTATGCACACAGCCCCGAAAACATAAAAAGGAAATGGGGCTAGAAACTCACCTGAATACGGTTACGTTCACCGTTAATAGTTATTCCCTTCTTGAGCTGTGCACGACTAACTGTATAACAATTACACATATCAATTAACTATTACTACTCGCATCGTATTTCTATCTTTATATAACCCAAAACGAACAAGGGTCCGGGGGCAGCGCCCCTGGCAGCAGGGTTTTAGGGGCGGCAGCCCCTAGCGGGGTCCAAGGGGCAGAGCCCCTGGCTGGGGTTAAGCTGCCAGGTCAGCTCGGAAAAATTTTATTTTCATTAACTGTCTTAACACATTTTTCACTAGGATTTTAATTTATTTTCTAATTCGTTAACTCATTTTTCATCACGAATTACGTCTGATTCGCTATCTGATTCGTTACCTTTTATGTATGAGCGGACATAAATGTAAGCGAACATACACGTTAAGCGAACTTAACTTAAGCGAACTTATCATTAAGCGAGCTTAACATTCAGCGAACTTAGCATTAAGCGAACTTGGATTCTGGCGAACTTATCAGTGGGCGAACTTATTTCAAGCGAACTTGGTCAGCTGGCAAACTTGTTGATAGGCGAACTTAACAACAAGCGAAGTTATAGCCAGCGAATTAGTCAGCAGGCGAAGTTGCCCAGCAGCAGCTACGGGTTTGATTTTTGACCCAAAACATCTCCATTTCAACATTAATCCTTGGATATGATATTAACCAGACCCGCGATCATTCCCATGGTCCTTTTCGGGTAAAACTTGGCCCGGAAAAGCATAAAGTTTGGACCTTTAGGCTGAAACGTTTAATACTAGATATAGGGTTTATTTTAAACGAGTCATAAGCAGCCGCGAGTTCGTTAAGTTAGTCTCTAACATCAAGTTCGCTACTTTAATACCCGTTTATACCCGATCTACTCTAGGTTCAAGTTTCAAGGTTAAACGTGTATAAAAACGTAAACTTTAAGATCAAGAACATATCTTTACGTGTTCGTTTGGTCTTGATTAGCTTGTTTATGAACTCTAAATCTTGTATAAAGCTCGTGTAATAAAGATCTAATACAAACTAACGTCTGTTTGGTCTCAACTCTCTCTCGTCTCTCTCGGCCGTATATGGTGTAGGTGAATGTGTGTGTTTTTGAGTGTGTAGAGAATAAGATGGAAAGAAATGAGGATTTAGGATTTCAGGATGGTTTAAAGGGGTATTTATATCCCTTAAAGCCCATTGACCTAAGGCCCATTACTCTTTAATCCTTTTTAATTATCCAAGTCCATCATTCTTCTTTATTTAACACTAATTAATTATTTAACACACGACAATTTAACGCAACTCTCTTTATTTAATATTAGAATATTTAGGATATTACACTAACTGACCCAAAACAAAAAGGCACCACCAAATACACCAAAACAAAACAACAAAAACCAAATATTACATTTACACATAGACATTAAAAGAACACCATCTTTCCCATGTTAATTATCTCGATCGCACCCACAAGTAACCCAATGCTTTAATATTTCCCACCACATTACTTAAATGAATTGGTTTTCGGTTGAACACCACATCATTCCGAGCCATCCAAATACATCACATCGTAATAAGACAAGTAGCATGGAAACTTTTGGCTTTCTTCTTCGGAAGCCTTGTATATTTATACATCTCCAAAATATCTCGGATACTAAAAGCAAAGAAGGACGGGACCTTGCACCACTACGAGATTACTTGCCACGTTGCTTGTGCGAAAGAACACGACACAAAAATATGCTCCGCCGATTCCTCAACTTCCCCGCAAATTGGACAAACGATCGATGGTACCGCCACATTACATTTAGCTAACGAAAAGCGAGTCGATAATCTCTCCATTTCAGCCCTCCAACCAAGGATACAAACTTTTTTAGGAACCCAATTATTCCACCAGATCACATAGTCTCCAACAACCCCTATCTCCTTATTCAAAACCTTCTTTAAACTTCTAACAGAAAACTCATTTGGCTCATCCAATAACCAAACCCATTGGTCCTCACCCACCCCAAGTCTAACATTTTGGCAAATTAACAGTAGGTTTCTCAACTTCATAATTTCCCCACTAGAGGATGGTTCTCTAGACCACTCCCATGTTCCACAGATCTCACCACCATACATAGTCAACCTGTCCGAAACTAGACAATTTTTGGAAACCTCAAGCTGGAACAATAAAGGAAACTGAATGAACAACGATTCGTCACCATTCCAAGTGTCAAGCCAAAACATAGTGTTTCGTCCATGCCGAACCTTGCACTTAAATGCTTTCGTAAGGTTGACACCTAAACCTTCGAATTTGGCTTGAACACTAGCTATTTGTTTCCAAGGGCCTGTAAACGTCATTCTCCCCGGTAAGGGTAACCACAACCTAGATGTATGGTGGAAAGCCCAAACTACCCTCCTCCAAAGTCCGTGTTTTTTTATTTTGAACCTCCACCACCACTTAGCTAACATAGCCAAGTTAGCCACCCGTAACGAACCGAAACCCAACCCACTAAACTCAATCGGTGCAATAACCTTTTCCCATGCCACCCAATTTATTTTATTATTATCATCCGATCCTCCCCAAAAAACACTCGTCTCAACTGTTCCAACTTCTCCAACACCCCATCCGGGGCTTTAAACAATGAAAAATAATAAGTAGGAAGCGAATTCAACACCGATTTTAACACCGTTACCCTACCTCCAAACGATAATTTTTTCGCTTTCCATAACGAAAGCCGTTTACGAAACATATCAACCACCGGATCCCATGATTTAATTAGGTTCATGTTTCCTCCCACTTGCAATCCCAAATGACGGAACGGAAAACCTCCAGTTTTGCATCTTAATAAGTTTGCCATTTCCATCCTCTCTTGTTCTTATACTTTAGTGCCATATAACCAACTTTTAGAGAGATTAATTTTCAATCCCGAGACCATATAAAAACACCTCAGAATTTTTCTCAGATTCAGCACATTACTTTCTTCCCACTCGCCTAAAAATACCACGTCATCAGCATAAATGAAGTGAGTTAGTAACGGGCCATCAACCCCACACCTAAGTCCCCGGTACATCCCCCTGTTGCTCGCTCGTTTCATTACCCCAGTCAAAGCCTCCATAGCAATTATAAATAAAAATGGGGAGATTGGATCCCCTTGTCGAAGACCCGGGAACACGCGAACTCATGAGTCGGAGACCCATTTACAAGGACTGATTGTCGTCCAGTCATCAAAATAGCCGAAATCCACCGCCTCCATCGATCGGGAAAATCCATTTGTTCTAAAATTGTGTCCAAAAATTCCCAATTAAGTGAGTCATAAGCTTTTTTAATGTCAACCTTAAACAACATACCCCTTCTTTCCGTCCTCCGAAGCCACGACACCACTTCATTAATGATAAGCGGACCGTCAATAATACTTCGCTTCGCCAAAAACGCTGATTGCTCCTCGGATATTAATTTCCCAATTACCTTTTTAATTCGATTAGCAAGCACTTTAGAAATTACCTTATTTAGGCAACCAATTAAACTGATTGGCCTAAAATCCCCTAAACCCGCAGGGTCCATCACCTTTGGAATTAAAGCAATAAAAGACGACATACACCCTGGCTAATAACAGCATAATTGTGGAATTCTTCAAAAACTTTTACTATATCCGATTGGAAACATGTCCAGAACCTCTTTAAGAATTTAAAATTATACCCGTCTGGACCCGGAGCACGATCCCCTTCACAATCCCAAACCGCCTCTTTTATTTCCCCTGTCGAAAACGGGGCTGCCAAAGCATCTGAATCTGTCACCTCCAAAGTATTCAAATATGAGCACCCCATAGTTGGTCTCGAGTTAATCGGTTCCGTGAACTTGCCGGAGAAGAACTCAAAGACCATAATTTTTAGAGCCGGTGGGTTCGAATCCACTGACTGTTCACCATGAAACCATGAATTCTGTTAGAACTAAGGTTAGCATTAAGCACGGCATGGAAGTAGGATGAATTCTCATCACCTTCCAATGCCCACCGCACTCGTGCTTTTTGCCTTAGATCCTTCTGTTTCACCTGATCGGCGGCCGCCACCGCAGCTAAGCATTTTAACCTTAAAACTAACTCATTTGCAGATAAAGGCCTTGACTCGGCAAAACCTTCTAGGACCAAGAGCTTTTGTTTATACATCAAATACCTCTTCTCCTCATCACCCTTTTTCATTTCCAACCACCATTTAATTCTTGATTTTAACCATCGCAACTTAGTTGTAAAGGCTAAATCCGCGGGACCTGTGAATTTGAACCGCCTGCATTGAAGTTCCACATAATCAACAAAACTTGGGATATCAAGCCAAGAATTGAAGAAACGGAAAGGAATATGTTTAAAGTCAATCGGCACGGAAGACAAAAGGAGTGGTTTGTGATCCGAATATTCCTTTGCAAGATTCATTATGGTCGCCAACGGCCATAAACCCATGAAATCTTTACATACCAAAATTCGATCAAGTTTACTAAATTTATCCCCTCTATCAGACACGTAAGTGAAAGACCCACCTCCCATTTGGTATTCGGTCAAATCGGCATCCTCGGTGAATTTGTTAAACACTTCCGCATTTGACCCAATGAATTCCGAGTTCAACCTTTCTGAAGCGTACCTAACCTCATTAAAGTCACCGACCAACACACCCAAGCCCGTTAGGCCCCTCCTCACCTGTAACAATTCTCCCCACACAGCTCGTCTCTCAGCAACATCATTTGGTGCATACACAGTAATGACATTAAGAGCCAACCTAGAAGCTCTTATTCTCCCACTAATTACTAGGTAACGCCTATGCTTAATTACCCCATGTTTACAAAAAAAAGGTAGGGTCCCAAACACTCATAATACCCCCGGAACGACCCACAGAATCAACAAAATCATAATCAAAAATCGATCTGCCCCATACCTGGCTAACCCTGAAAATCTCAGAATTGATCAACTTCGTCTCTTGAATGGCTAGAAAATGTGTCCGGTGACACGTTTTTAAACCCCGAATCCAATTTGTTTTCGTGTAATCTCCAAACCCCCTAATGTTGATAGATAATATATTCATTGATTACCCAAGATTCCCCCTTCACCCTCGACAACTAATCTGACCTGATCCAAATGATTATGAAGATTAATTTCAATTTCATCACCGATAGCCACAGTCTTTTCTACTTCAAATTCTACTTTTTCCTCGGTGGAGTTTGTAACCAAAATACCATCGTTTGTTCCAGTCGACTGAGACTCCGGTACCACCTCCACCTCCAAACTACCGGTTGCCTCATCCGTCGGAGGAACCTCGTCCATAGGTAAATCCAAGTTTGGAAATGGAATTGCATGACCTGATCCACCTTCGGCCCATCATTCATATTCCCCTCCAAAGAGCTATCAAGATTTGGGCTAATAACCCTCCTGAGCCTCTTTCTTGACTTAGGTTCAGACACATGGCCCATCTGGGAATTCGACCCTTTTTAAACGTTCATATTTAATCCCACCCTCAAGCGTGCCTGACAAGATAGAGACTTGACCCCACCTTTATTTAAATTACTTTTATCCCCCATGCAAAAGAACGACCCCTCCCCATGCACCCCATTTTCCTGACGGATATCATTGTTACCCGGTACATGTTGAGTTTCTTGCTGAGTCGGCATTTGAAAATCATTCCGGCCACATCCGAATGAGTGTTTCACCAGAGTTTTGTAACCGATCTCACCTTCCTCCAAATCAACCGTGTTACTTGTCGGAATACCTACCTTCCCCAACGACGGATGTGACACCTCTTTCCCTAACTCCGGAATCCAAAGATTCACTTCTTCCGTAATCCATACCGAAAACTCAGCATTTTTCCACACAACCGTGACCTCTTCTTCTATTTTCACCTCTACCGAAGTTAGCACATAACTCACCCCGACAGAATTATCCAACTTGTTCGAAGAGAATTCCGGTGGTGAAACCGGCCTCCCAAACCTCTCACCAATCGAATCATACGTCTTATTATCTTGGAGAAGGAGAGGTAGGCCAGACATTCAAACAAGCAATCTGATCACAGGGGTACTCCTGCCCATCCCATTCCTTTGCTGACAGCAGATACTTTCCCCACAAGTCGGACCTTGCAAGGAAATCAATCACCTGAGCTTTATCGTTAAAGGCATACATAACTGATCCCCCCCCCCCCCACATAGGAAATTGAAGCTTCCGGGAAGCCCGGCTCAACCAGCAATTCTCGTGATTTACACAGAGACCACACACATTTTGCCACCCCAGTACAAAACTCCCCATAGTAAATTTAGGCGGAGTATCAACTTCAATTCTTTTCTTCAAAAGATCCTCTTTCCCCTTTACATTTGTCATAGCCACCTCTATATACGACTTACCAGCCGGAACTGAAGAGGTCTGAAAAGTTCTTGGTCCCACTTCGATTCCAACCGGTTTCTTCACCTCTTCATGTTGATCTTTAACCACTGTATGTTTGTGGTTCTTATCAAATTTGGCCACTGACACACCAATTTTAGCCTCCAATATCTTTACCGTATTGAGTTCCATCTCCAATCTTGTAACATCAGCCACCATTTTGAATCTTATGAAACCGAATGTGTTGCCGAAAAGATCCCTTTTCTTGGCAACATAAGCATCTGTCATCGACCCGAACTTCTTAAATTCACTCCATAGCGTGTTAATCGTAGTTCCGTCCGGCAGATTCGAGACATAGAAGGATGTTTCCTGGTTCTTCGCCGTACCGCTTCCCCCCTGTTTTCGCCTTCTCACCTCCATTCCTAACTATAATTTTCTACTTCAAATACCCGTTTTTTCCATATATATACTAATTATAAATCTATTTTAGGTACTTGTTGTCTTGCGCCAACTTTTTATTGTATTTCAATTTTGATTACTTTATCCATATATCAGAAATTATTGTGACTTATAGTGGAAGACAAATATTTTATGGAAAATTCAAATATACTATTTACTACTAGATTACTCATCTAACGGACACATATCAATCACATCAATAATTTGTTTAGCTAATTCTTGTTTAAAAGTTTTTTCTGGTTATAAATTATTTTGTTTTATTATATTTTTCAGAAAATGCATTTTCTGGTTATAAATACTTTATTATTTTGTTTTATTATATTTTCCTTCACTTTCAGTTCTTGCTATTTTAAAAACACTAAAGCTAAGTTTAGTAAGTTCACTTAGGTAAAATACTAGTAAAGTAGATTATAATAGTTCAACAACGATCCATTGGCATTTGGCAATAATAATTCGTAGTGACAACGCAACATATAATACTTTTAAGTTTCAATGTCGTTGCAAACCGTTGTGGTTTTTTACCCAGCTGCCAGACCCGAATTCCTCTATTTAAGACCTCAATTTTGTCAATCAAGTTAATTTCTCCAATTTGTCAATCTTTCGTTATTTGTTTATTATCAAGATTAAGTTACTTGTTACTACATGTTTATGTACGCTGATAATATTCTTATCACTGAGAACTCTTTCCAGGCTATTCAGCAGTTTTTTTTTTTTTTTTTTTTTTTGCCTCCTATGAAGCTTGAAACCCGACCTTTATTGGGTAACATCAACACCTTTACCACCACACCACAACGGGTGGGGTTGGTTAACAGTTATGGTCTCAATTTTCCATTCAAACATCTGTTCCACTTGTACACCATCACAAGAGAAGAACCGAGCTTACAATTAAAAGAAGTTAAAAGTAAATAGAGTTCATACAAACCTACTTAAGTAGAGCTCTCTAAGCCTCTCTTTATACATCAGAGCAAGTCAAACAACAAAATAATAGACTTAGTGCAGCTTGTTATAATATCCTTCCTTCTTCATGCATCAAAGTATTCCTCAGGAAGGTAAAACTTCAACCCAATTTTCTTCAACCACAAAAATATTACACAAACATAATAAATAAAATTATTAATAAAGATAGATATGCATGCACAAAATCAAATGATGATGTATGTTACCTCTGCAAACTTCTTGTCAGCATCACTATGATCATCTTTTCTTCCAGCAGCATCACCAACATAAAATGACCTTAAATATTTGTCACAAATCACTTGTTATAACGTTAAATTTAGAAAATGAAGTTACGAAGAATAATGATAATACTTACTGGTTCAAGTCAATTGGAATTCCCGAGTTAAATTGTTGTTCCATGATGCGCCACATTCCTGGTTGCGGTTTGCGAAAGGGGTCCACTTCTTTACCTTTACTTACACCACAAGAAATAAAGACCTGTACAAGTTTTTTAGAGTTACTAACATTACTATAAAAGGAAACAATTACATGCGATCAAACAGTTGACCAACCACCTGAATCGGGACATTCACAAGCTTGATGAAAGCGTCTAGTCTTCCAATTTTGGAATCCACAGCTACCTGACGCTTGTTTTTCCACCGCTCAATATTTGATTCATTGGTGAAGATAACCTGGCCAAAGGTGTTTGTGGGCCCCGTTAGTTTATAAGAATAAAAAATATAACAAAATGAAAAAGGGAAGTTGTTAACCAGTTTGTATCCATCATTATACAAGCTTTGTAGCTTGTTTGGTATTGAAGGATACATAAGAGACCATGCGTTTGCACCTATTCTGTAATTATATAAAAACATTATGAGTGGATGACTATTTTACCCTTTTAAAAGTTTCACTTTAACCCCCTTTTAATTAACAGACAATTACTTTGTCCACATAAAATACTAATCTATCAACATATATAATTCTAAATAGTAGATAAATAAATCTACATCTCTCTCACTCAAAATCAGAAACAAGACATGCATGTTAGAGAGACGTAGAAAGAGAGTAACTGGCCAAATTATGTTTCAGTTTTTTGTTTGATCATTTATTTTTATATTTAGTCTGTATACAAGAGTAATATACTGTTAAATATGGGTGTAAACAAGTTGGTCTGAACCATAGTCACATAAATCGCCCAAACACCCACGAATTTCGTATAGGTACGTGATATACCCAATCGGAATTCGTCATCATTCCGGTCGCAGGAGAAATTGCGTTCCCAATTTTAGGTATGTTCGATCCAAATAAACCCTAATTCGCGATTCAATTTCTGATGGCCGTCGCTCCAATTGAACTTGAAATCGCGATTCAATTTCTGAAATCGCTCCTACTGGGCGCGTATTTTATTTGGGCGGGAACTCTGGAATGGCGCTCCACCAAACCCAATCAGCGACTGGGTCTCTTCGATTTTCTTCACCAATTAGAGTCTGTATTTTGTTTCATAAGATGTATAAAATCCCACCAGTTTCATCTCTAATTTCACTCTCAAAAAACAAACGGTTCTATAATCTAGGGCTGGCCCTTGAGAGTGGCAGGGTGGTCGACAACCACAGGCCCGACCCCGCTAGGCCCAAATTTTTTTTTTAACTATATATATTTTTATTAAATACAATATGTATATTTAATGTTTAAACTCAATTACATAACCACTAGATTGGTCTAGTGGGAAAGGGGTATTACTCCCAACCAAAAGGTTATGGGTTCTAGTCTCATTGAGACATGTTTAATCCTATTTTTATACAAAAGTTTTTTACCTAACCCCAATTAAAACCTAGTAAACCCATGACAAAATTAAATTGTTTAAACCCAACAAAATACTCCTTTTACTTAAGGCCCAAAAAAAATTCACCTTCGGCCCAAAACATTTTTTGCTTTCTCAGAGCCGGCCTTGCTCTAATCTATACTTCTATTTCATATCCAATTTCTCAAATGGCTTTGGAAGTCAATCTCAATCATAAAAAACAATAGATGAAAGCGAGACACATGTAAGTGAGACTCAAGGTACTTATATTAACCTTGATGATGATGAGGCTATTCAATCATCAGCAGCAAGTGGAAGTCAATCACAAAAAAAAAGTTGAGAAAGATTCATCTAAGCCACTACTTGGTGAAGTAACATTCCATGTGCGGGAAATAGCAAGAATCCAGGAGGTAGCAAACAGTGGACTTGCAATCACTTTAAGGAGAAGTTCACAAGCACTTACACCAGAATTCACGTTCATTTCTTTAGGGTTGTGGGCAAAAAAGCTAAGATTAATTGATGCTCAATAGTACTTAGAGATAGAGGGCTGTATGAAAGGCTTTTTACCAAGGTAAAAGAAGCTGAAAATTCGAGAAAGACTTTAAAAAAAAATCAGTTTTATCCTCTCGTGCACCTTCAAAGAAAAGCATAGCAGAAATTTTTGACCCGTTAGAGAGAAACGTGGTGGACTTGAAGATAATTAGAGGCTTGTGTGCAAACGGAATTCCGTTTAATGTGTTACGTAACCCACACTTTCTTGAAATGATAGATGCCATAAGGAATGCACTTGTTGGATATAAGCCACCATCTAGTGAAAAGGCGAGAACGGTACTACTTGACAAATGTGTTAGGGATGTTGAGAAGGAGTTAGCACCCGTTAAAGACACCTGGTACACCCAAGGAGTATCGATCGTTTTAGATGGGTGGTCTAATGTCAAAAGGAATCCACTTATCAATGTACTTGCGGTTAATTCACGTAGTGCAATGTTCATGTATTCGGAGGATTTTTTTAGGGGTGGAGAAAACAGGAATGGAGATTGCTAACTTTTTTAATGGAGCTATTGAGATGATTGGGGCAAGAAACGTGTTGTCGGTTGTGACGGATAACGCGGCGAATTGCAAGGTTGCCGGAAAAGAGATCAAGAAGGTATATCCACATATATTTTGGTCTCCTTGTTGCGTACACACGTTAAATCTTATTTTTAAAGACAAGGCAAATGCATTTTTTTTTGGATGTTTGACACTTACAAAAGAGGCAAGGATGTTGTTAAGTATTTCCTTAACCACACTCATGCGTTAGCAATTTTCAAAGAAAACTCAAAGTTTGAATTATTGAAAGTTGCAGACTCATTTTGTATCACATTATATTCTCTTGAGAAGGTTATTGAAATGTCGAGAGGCCCTAGCAACAGTTATTGTCCTCAATTCTTGGAGGGAATTGATGAAAAGTGGAGATGAAAATAGTCGAACAGCCAGGGAAAATGTGGCTAAAACCATTAACGATGACTTGTTTTGGGAAGATGTTGAGAACATATTAGCCATCACAAAACCAATTTATTTGCTAATTAGATTTTGTGATGATGAAGGTCCTAGAATGGGAGAAATTTATGAGAAAATGGACAACATGGTTGATGAAATTAAAGATATTATGATAGAAAACAAGTTCTCGACTTATTTCCCTGAAATTAATAAGATTGTTGTGGCTCGATGGAATAAAATGACAATCCCTCTTCATTGCTTAGGCTTTGCTTTAAGTCCTAAATTTTATGATAAATACTATTTAGAGAAGTTGGCACCTAGTGGAGAGCGTAGAAAGGCTCCTAACAATGACAAGGAAGTTACACTTGGTGTTATGGAGACGTTTAAAAGAATTTCGGAAAATGAGGCTGAACGACAAGTGTTGCAACAACAATTTGCAACTTTTCATATGAAGAAAGGAATATATTCAAGAGCCGCAACGCAAGCCGATGATGTCACTATGGATGCAATTAATTGGTGGGCTACGTACGGATCGGAGACACCCGAATTAGCCGAAGTAGCAAAAAAAGTACTTTCCCAACCAATTAGTAACTCTTCGGCCGAGAGAAATTGGAGTACATACTCACTCATACTCCTATATCCATAGCATGAAGCAAAATCGAATAAATTCCAAGTTAGCGGATAAACTTGTGTTTATTCACTCTAACATTAGGCTTCAACCGCTACGGAATCTTATAAATCTGGCACACACAAAAACTAAGATATGAATCCGGAAAGCGCTTACATAGAAGGCTCAACTGCTAGATTAGAGGAAATGATGTGGGATGATCTTGATGACGAAGGGGTTGAAAACGGGAGAGAAAAATAGAAAAGGCAAGATTAGAACTTTATTGTTTTTGCAGATTCTGTTTTGAATGTCTTTCTTATTATGTTTTGAACTTTTGACTTTGAACCTATTTTGTATAACTTTGTTCTTGTATGGTACCTTCACTATATTAGTAATGGAGATTTTGTTATGTAGTTTGAAGTATTTCCAGATTTTGGTTGTATTAATGTATTACAATAGGCATATAAGAATATATGAGACATATATCGAACCGGACTACTTGGTACACCGTACCGGTTCGTACCGAAATGAACCTACCCCCTCCGTACCGAATTCGTCTAGCCTAGCGAGCGTGCCCGTACCAGAGTGTACCACAATTTATGTGACTATGGTCTGAACCCAAGCTAACTAAACTTGAGCTTAGCTCGTTTAAATTATAGAGAGCCAAGCTTGAAGCTAGGCTCGCGCACAGTTTCTCAAGCTCAAACTCGGCTCATATATTATTTTTTAACTTATAATTATTTTTACATATATTTTAAATATAATTTTTAAGCATTACATATATTATTCATTTAATTCAATTATACTTGTATAAATAGTAATTAGTGTACAAATATATTAATAAACAAAATATAAATAAAAGACTTGTTTAGGATTGCGAGCCAGCTTGAGCTCAATAACCAAAGCTCGGGCCCGGGCTTGTTTTTTAATTAAGCTTTTTTTTAGATTGAGCATGTTTAAACTCAGCTCGATTCAAGCTTTTAGCGAGCCAATCTCGAGTATTTCACAAGCAGTTTGGCTCATTTACCCTACTGTTTAAATGCCCAAAATTCCCTGAAACTAACTGATCAAATTAACCCTGTTAACTTTTAGGACCATGGATGAATAGAAACAAGGTGGTTAATAGTTGGGGACTATATTTGTAATTTTTAAACCATAGGAACGAAAGCCTTAACTTGGGC